>NW_028318367.1:600000-900000 GCF_062004578.1 Staurois parvus
AATATTTCTGCTTTTTGAAGTTCATCTGATAATGCTATCAGTAAACCTTCATCTTTTTGAATAACATTTGCCCAATCTCTCCATGGGAATTCATCCACTTGAGATATATTGTACTGTATGGGAAGAGCACTTATATTTTTCATAAGCATGTTTGTTAAATTCATTCTCATCCCATTAACACTTATTGCTGAAATATCTCCTTCTATACAGAACAAACCTCGACTTAAGTTTTCTGTATGTGTACAAGAAGAGAAGAAGGATTGAACCCTTTCTGAGTCAGACATAACTTGAAAACAAACTTTCTTTTTATCTACAATTGAGATTAACTCAGAAGTGGTTTTAACCTTTTCTATCCTTGCTGAACATAGAGTATGGTTATGGTAACAAGAATGAAATATACCTTTGTCTTGATTAGGTAGACAAATCACTTTAGACTGAAATTGTAAACATGAAGACAGATCTAATTGTTCTAACTCAAAATTATTATCAGTAAATGCAAAATCTGTATATTGCAGATGATAATATAGTAACTGTGTGTTGCTAACTGGTAATCCCAAGACAGTGATTGGAACCAACATTTGTTCTTTTCCTGCTACAGGAATCATTGAAGAACTATAGCATATGTTCTGATAACATCCAATCCACTTATTTACCCACAGATCAGTATGGTTTATGGCATATACATACTCTCTTGGTAAATTATGTACAATACCTATAGGAGTTATTCCACTTTGAAAAGCTTGAGCTATTATTTTAAAATTTGTGGAATATTCCATCTGAATTTCTAAACATGCTCTGGCTATATGGGAATGCTGTTCACTTGACATTAAATTAAGAGTAATATTCTCTAAGTGTAATATAGATGGACCCATAATATTGGCTGTTTTAATCACCATATTTTCCAATATTTGATTCAAGTTTCTTTGTACTTTAATACTATTGCTTCCCACTAAACCGGCTGTCTCGAGATCAGACTTTAATGTACTAATGTCCATGCTATTTGTAATACTACCAATAGTACCTATTCCTCCTAAAATACCTTCAACTATACCACGTTTATTCCTGTGAGGATTCCTAATATCAGTACCAAACCATCTTTCAATACCTAATTCCATGTTAACCAGATGTTCTTTACATTGTGGAAACCTTGTTGAGATTTTCCATTCTGAAATGTTAAAATTCCACACTATAATAACAAATTTTCCTTCTCTCAACAGAAGTCTGGTCTGGAAATGGTTAATTTGGAAGGGACTGGCTGGATTAAATTTCTTATCCATACACTGTGTTCTTTTAGGGGATAGTACAATTACATTTGTATTTACACATTTCTTTGGATAATTTTCTATTGATATGCAGCATTCATATATACCTGTATCATTAATTGATATAGTGTTTTGATGATACACAAAGTTATCATTATCCCAGTTCAAATTACCAAAAATACTTTTATGGATAACATCAGTTTTATCATGAAGAAAACTTCCCAAAAATTCACCATTCCTTTTCCAAGTTAATAATGAATTTTGAGGTAGGTGTATTTGTATACTACACATCAAATTCAGATTATCCTTTCCTTCTACAAGTCTTAATGATTGAGGAGATATTTTTATCTCTGGGACAATCAAATCTACCACAGTAACAATTACTTTGACTTTAGTTTGAACCAAAGCTCTTGTTACTTGGAAATCCCATATTTTCACTATGTCCTCTTTTTCATTACCATTTATATTCAAATGTTCAGGATCAAGAAAGTGTGAATAACTTTGTAATTGATACCAAATATCTGTTTTAGAACTTCCTATATTTCCAGTATTTAACATGTCTATGGAAATATCTCCTGACCAAATAGTAGGTTCATTCCCTTTAAAACTATTAACCAGTATCCCATATCGGATAAATTACATTCAAAGTTACTAGTTTCGTTATTAATCCTATAAGATCCTTGCATTTTAACAAATTTTGATTTAGACTCTATTTTAGCTCTAACTTCAATATCATTATTATGAACGAAATACAATTCCGAACAACAAGTTCTACCATAACCTATGCACATACAGTCATGGCCGAAATTGTTGGCACCCTTGATATTTCTCCAGGAAATCATGTATTTCTCACGAAACGTATTGCATTAACACATGTTTTGCTATACACATGTTTATTCCCTTTGTGTGTATTGGGACAAAACAAAAAAAGGGAGGAAAGAAAGCAAATTCGACATAATGTCACACAAACCTCCAAAAATGGGCTGGACAAAAGTATTGGCACCCTTTCACAACTGCGGATAAATAAGAATGTTACAAGCATGTGATGCTCCTGTAAACTCACCTGGGGCAAGTAACAGGTGTGGGCAATATAGAAATCACACCTGAAAGCAGATAAAAAGGAGAGACGTTCACTTAACCTTTGCATTGTGTGTCTGTCTGTGCCACACTAAGCATGGACAACAGAAAGAGGAGACGAGAACTGTCTGAGGACCTGAGAACCAAAATTGTGGCAAAATATCAACAATCTCAAGGTTACAAGTCCATCTCCAGAGAACTAGATTTGCCTTTGTCCACAGTGCGCAACATTATCAAGAAGTTTGCAACCCATGGCACTGTAGCTAATCTCCCTGGTCGTGGACGGATGAGGAAAATTGATGAAAGATTGCAACGCAGAATAGTCCGGATGGTGGATAAGCAGCCCCAAACATGTTCCAAAGACATTCAAGCTGTCCTGCAGGCTCAGGGAGCATCAGTGTCAGCGCGAACTATCCGTCGACATTTAAATGAAATGAAACGCTATGGCAGGAGACCCAGGAGGACCCCACTGCTGACACAGAGACATAAAAAAGCAAGACTACAGTTTGCCAAAATGTACTTGAGTAAGCCAAAAGCCTTCTGGGAAAACGTCTTGTGGACAGATGAGACCAAGATAGAGCTTTTCGGTAAAGCACATCATTCTACTGTTTACCGAAAACGGAATGAGGCCTACAAAGAACAAAACACAGTACCTACGGTAAAATATGGTGGAGGTTCAATGATGTTTTGGGGTTGTTTTGCTGCCTCTGGCACTGGGTGCCTTGACTGTGTGCAAGGCATCATGAAATCTGAGGATTACCAAAGGATTTTGGGTCGCACTGTAGGGCCCAGTGTCAGAAAGCTGGGTTTGCGTCCAAGATCCTGGGTCTTCCAGCAGGACAATGACCCCAAACATACGTCAAAAAGCACTCAGAAATGGATGGCAAAGAAGCGCTGGAGAGTTCTGAAGTGGCCAGCAATGAGCCCAGATCTACAGTTGTGACCAAAATTATTCAACCCCCACTGAAATTGAGTGTTTTGGCCAGTTTGACATTGCTTTTGATCATTCAGTCATCTTGCTTACATTTACATTAAAGAGGCACTTGTAGGTCAGACAAATATAACATAACAGTTATAATGAAATAACCACAAATGTCTTTTCTGTGCTCACAGCATTATCAGTTTTATTCAACCCCCAAGTGACATTCAATCTTAGTACTTAGTACAGCATCCTTTTACAGTTATAACAGCTTTTAAACGTGAAGCATAGCTTGACACAAGTGTCTTGCAGCGATCTACGGGTATCTTCGCCCATTCTTCATGGGCAAAGGCCTCCAGTTCAGTCACATTCTTAGGCTTGCGCACTGCAACTGCTTTCTTTAAGTCCCACCAGAGGTTCTCAATCGGATTTAAGTCTGGTGACTGCGATGGCCACTCCAAAATGTTCCAGCCTTTCCTCTGCAACCATGCTCTAGTGGACTTGGAGGTATGCTTGGGATCATTGTCCTGTTGAAAGGTCCAACGTCTCCCAAGCCTCAGGTGTGTGACGGACTGCATCACGTTTCCATCCAATATCTCCTGGTACTGAAGAGAATTCATGGTACCTTGCACACGCTGAAGCTTCCCTGTACCTGCAGAAGCAAAACAGCCCCAAAGCATGATTGACCCTCCACCATGCTTCACAGTAGGCAAGGTGTTCTTTTCATCATAGGCCTTGTTCTTCCTCCTCCAAACATAGCGTTGATCCATGGGCCCAAACAGTTCTAATTTTGTTTCATCAGTCCACAGAACACTATCCCACAACTTTTGTGGTTTGTCCACATGGCTTTTGGCATACTGCAGTCGACTCTTCTTATTCTTTGGAGACAGCAAGGGGGTACGCCTGGGAGTTCTGGCACGGAGGCCTTCATTACGCAGTGTGCGTCTTATTGTCTGGGCTGAAACTTCTGTACCCACATCTGACAAATCTTTTCTCAGTTCCTCAGCAGTCACACGGGGACTTCTCTCCACTCTACGCTTCAGGTAGCGCACAGCAGTCGAAGTCAGCATCTTCTTTCTGCCACGACCAGGTAGCGTTTCAACAGTGCCCTTTGCCTTGAATTTGCGAATGATGCTTCCTAAGGTGTCTCTTGGTATGTTTAACATCTTTGCAATCTTCTTATAGCCATTGCCCTTCCTGTGAAGAGAAATCACCTCTTCTCTTGTCTTCCTGGACCATTCTCTTGCCTTCACCATGTTTGTAACCACACCAGTAAATGTCTAGAAGGAGCTGAGTATCACAGTCATTTTAAAGCTGCCTAATTGGTGCTTATTATGCTTGATTGCTGCTCGGTGACATCCACAGGTGTTTTCAATACCTGATGGAAAGCACCTGTATGAACCTCTGTTCTTCAGAGTGGTAGTCTTTAAGGGGTTGAATAATTGTGGCAATGAAGAAACCACATAAGAACCATTTACTACTGTATTACATAAACAATTGATGTCATTTTAGTTGCATTTGGGTAGTTACAACGTCCTTGTAGGATTTGATTCTGAATACAATTCCAAATGTACACTATAGTCCCTAAACCCCTTTACAGCATTGGGGGTTGAATAATTTTGGTCACAACTGTAAATCCCATTGAACACCTGTGGAGAGATCTTAAAATTGCTGTTGGGAAAAGGTGTCCTTCCAATAAGAGAGACCTGGAGCTGTTTGCAAAGGAAGAGTGGTCCAAAATTCCGGGTGAGAGGTGTCAGAAGCTTATTGATGGTTATAGGAAGCGACTGATTTCAGTTATGTTTTCCAAAGGGTGTGCAACCAAATATTAAGTTAAGGGTGCCAATACTTTTGTCCAGCCCATTTTTGGGGTTTTGTGTGACATTATGTCATATTTGCTTTTCTGCCTCTGTTTTATATTTGTTCCAATACATACAAAGGGAATAAACATGTGTATAGCAAAACATGTGTTAATGCAATACCTTTTTTGTGTGAAATACTTGATTTTCAGGAAAAATATCAAGGGTGCCAACAATTTCGGCCATGACTGTATATTCTAGCAAGTCTTCAGCTGTATGAATGTTACTGTCTTTAGGAAAAAATCTTTTGTTCCTAATAAGTGTAGTGTCTTTCTTATGTAGGGCTTCAGTCTTGTTAACTTCTGCATTGCTGGAAAAGTTTATGTTGTAGATTACTAATATTGTCATTGTCACTAAGAAAAAGATCAATCCTGTAATAAGTCTTTTCTTTCTACTGCTTTGATTTTCCTTATGTTCTTTTGTTGCAATGTTTATTTTTCTTTGGAATCTGCGATGCTTTGTTTCTTCCGGATTATTGAAATCCATGTCTGCAAAAGAAATGCAGTATCATTATCTCGGTATAAACAATTTGCATTGGTCACTGTGCACCCACATTGTTTGTTGTCTGCGCGCATTTTTTACTGAATTAAGAGGTCTTTGCACTTGTACCATTACTCCTTGAACATCCAAAATATCAAATGGACCTTCCCAGTTGCTTTGCCATGGTCCAGTTTTTCTGAAAGTTTTTACCATTACTTGTCCTCCTTTTTCGAACTTAGAAGAATGTGGAGGAACCATTTTTTGCATGCGAGTAGCTGCATGTGGTACAATAGTGTTCAGATTGTCTTGCAACATCTGTAACCACTTTGTTTTTTCTATTGCCTCTTTTTGCGGCGTTGACAAGAACGGTTCATGGGGAAAAACAATACGCATTTTCCTTCCTGTCATTAACTCAAAAGGAGAATACTGTGTTGCAGAAGATGTTGTACTTCTGACACTCATCAGAACCAATGGTACAGCATCAACCCAAGTATTTCCTCTGTCTAATAACATTTTTGCAATCCTTGATTTGACAGTCCTATTCATTCTTTCCACAATACCTGCAGATTGTGGATGATAGGGCACATGAAATCTCTGTTGTATACCCAAGATTTTACACATTGCCTGCATTATTTTACCTGTGAAGTGGGTTCCTCTGTCGCTACTGAGGTTTGTTGGTATACCCCAGACTGGAAAAACATGATTAATTAGCATTTTAGCAGTTGTTAATGCATCATCTTTGCGAACAGGCAAGATTTCAATCCATTTCGAGAAAACATCAACTACAACTAAAGCATACCTGTACCCATTTTTACCTGTAGGTAACGGTCCTATATAGTCTAGTTGTAATGTGGACCATGGTCCATCTACTGGAGGAGTTCTTTGTAATGGAGGTTTTTGACCCTTTGGTCGAGGATTCACTTGAGCACAGATTAGACAAGATTGAACTACACTGTCTACTGTTTCTTCCATTTTGTCCCAGTAAAATTTTTCCTTGAGTATTTCAAGCAATCTTTGTTTACCTATGTGACCTAGGCTTTCGTGATTGTACTTTGTAAATTCTACCTGTAGATGCTGCGGTATAACAGGACGCAGAAACCCGTTTAAGTCATGATACAAAATTCCATATTCACATATAAAGGGAAATTTTGGATCAACCTGAGAAGCAGAAAGAGATGGATCCCTTTTCTGTTCTTCTGCAAAGGAGGGAATCTGTGTGTCTGTCTTCCTAACAACATTAACTGAGACTGGTTCAGACTGCATCACTGGTACTCCGTGTAAAGCTGCTTCCTTTGCTAAGAGATCAGCTGTTCTATTGCCTACACTCATCTCATCATTGTCCTTCCTATGAGATGGAATTTTTACAATTGCATAGGCAATAGGATTTTCCTCTGCTAGCTTAAAAATTGATTCAAGTGTCTCTTTGTGCACTAGGACTTTGTTAGATGCATCTACAAAACCTCTACGTTTCCAAATTGGTAAATAATCTGTCAGGGAACGTACAACATATGAACTGTCACTGTAGATCACTAATGGACTTCTGTTCTCTTCCTTGTCTAATGTCAACACAGTTTTTACTGCTTCAAGTTCTTCCCTTTGAGCTGAAAAATGTCCTGGCAATTTGTGCTGTATGGAATAATTACGCTCTGGATACCAAATTGAATATCCACTGTAATAATTACCTGACATACAGTATCTAGAACCATCAACAAATACAGGTTCATCAATTTTCTCTGCCTCTCTACGGAAAAGAGGAGAGGAAGTTTCTTGGACTTCACATAGACATTCATGTTCTAACCCGTTGTATTTCATCAACTGAGGTAGGACATACTTGGCATTATGTTCAACCTGTATTTGTTTAGGTGATAGAGCCAACAACCATTGAGAAAATCTTTGGTTGGAAACTCCCGGAACATTTTTCTCAAAAAGAAACTTCAAAGTGCTATGTGGAGTTTGTAGAATAATTTTGTTGAATCCTACAATATGCTCTGTTGCTTTTACTGCATAATGTACTCCCACAAGTTGTCTGACACAATCATCAAAACCTTTCTCTACTGGAGTAAGCAGACGTGAGAAGTATCCAAGACTTCTCCAGACTCCTCCCTGTTTCTGAATCAAGACAGCTGAGATTGCAGTTTCTGAAGCATGCACTTGCAAAGCAAATGGTGCTTGCTTATCAACAGTAGCCAAAGCTGGAGCTGTTTGCAAATCATTTTTCAACATCTCAAAAGCTTTTTGCTGTATTTCTGTCCAGGGACCAAATACATTTTCCTCATTGTACTTCAACAAATCATACAATGGTTTGGCTTTTTCTGCAAATGATTCGATAAAATCTCTAGAGAAATTTACCAAACCCAAAAACTGTCTCAGTGCTTTGAATGTTGTTGGTACAGGAAGTGACGCAATAGACTCAATTCTTTCCTGTAAAGGCTGTCTCTTTCCTGGACCAATCAAAACTCCAAGAAATTTTACTTCATTTTTCATGAGCTGAACTTTGCGTGTATTCAGCTTGAGACCTTCATCTTGCAGAAGTGTAAACAATTCTGCTAAGAGAGTCCTGTGTTCAGTTTCAGAATTCGTCATAAGCAAGATATTATCCACATATTGAATTAAACAATCAGGTCTAGAAAAGTTAGACAAAACTTTTGCTAATGCCTGATGTAATATATACTTAGCAGAATGATATCCTTTTGGAAGACGTTTGAGACAATACTGGACATTTCTGTGGACAAATGAAAACTTGTATTGGCAACTCTCAGCCAATTTAATACTAAAAAATCCATTTGCAATGTCAAGTACAGAGAACACTTTTGCATTGGCATTTATTTGTGACATGATGTCTGGAGTTTCTGCCACAATGGGTGTACAACTTGGAGTGTATTTGTTTAGCATTCTTAGATCTATCAATAATCTATATGCACTAGGGTCATCACGCTTTGCCACTACCCACAAAGGATTATTAGTAACTGAATTAGCTTTCCTGATGATACCCTGTTCCAAAAATTCTTGTATGATTACTGATACAGGTTCATCAGATTCTGGCGGCAACTTGTATTGTTTTAATGGGGGATGGTCTTTGCCTTGAATATTAACTTCAATATTTTTGAACAGTCCAGCTTCATTTTTACCTTGACTCCACAGTTTTTTGTGTAGTTGTACTAACTGTTTCAATTCCAGATTATCTCCAGTATCTGGCCATTTATAGTCAGCATCAATTGCTTCTGTCAAACAGATGCTACCGACTTCACAATAATCTGCTGGGTCAATTACCATAGGCTTACGATTAGCAGAGCCCTGCCAAACAATGCCATTGGCTAAATCAAGTATCCACCCTCTTTGAGACAAAACATCAGCACCAATAATGTTCTCTGATCCTTGACAATACCAAAAGTCTATCTCCATTTGCGAACATCCTGGTATTTCAAAAGACACATTTTTACATTTTTTAGCTTGAACATCACCTTTTCCATTGAAACCTACAACTGTGCATACTGCTGTATTAGATGGAATTGGTATTTTCATGCCTAAAACACTTATTTGAGCTCCTGAATCCAATAAAATAGAAGATTTCTGTCCATTAATTTTAGCTTTTACATAAGGGCGGCCACACTTGTCCAAGAAAATTGGAGCTACATATTCCAGACAATGGAGTTCTACTTCCTTTTCTTTTGCTAGTCATGGTGAAGGTAATAATGGCTGTCTTGAAGTATTGGATGAATGTGAGTTGTTCACATTTCCTCCATTACTAATTGACATTTCACTAATCTCTCTGATCAGAGGAGCGTAGGGTGAAGATGACTTAACTTCCTGTGAACGAATTGGAGCTGACGGTTCAGGAGAACTAAGTCCATTTTCTTTACCCAAATTTCTCATCTGAATGTCTTTCAAAAACTTCCTACACTGCCATTTCAAATGCCCTGGTTTTGCACAATAGTAACAAGTGAGTGGTCTTTGATTCCCTTGTCTTACTCTGTCATTCCTGCGGGGGGCAGCATTTCCTGTCTTGAATTTATCCTGACTGTCAGTCTTAGGATAATTATTCTCAATTAAAGCAATTTTTGGTCTTACATTATTTAGCTTTAATTGTCTCCTAATTTTGTCAATAATATAGGCAGCGTCATCCAAATTATCCTTTTCATTAGCAATCAATAAAGATGCTGGATCAAGGTACTTAAATTTGTTTACAAAATCCTTGACCATAGCAGGGGTCTCATCTTGTAAATTAAAAATCATCCTGTATGCCTTAGAAAATCTAATCCTAAAGTCATACGGATCATCATTAATTGTAGCTCTTAAGGAGTCTAAAATTTCCAAACTAGGTGTCTCCTCTCCTGTTGTGAACAGTAATAACTGTTGTAGTCTATCAGTAGCATTGCTATGAATTTTTATATCATCCTCATTCATGAAAGGAGTCTTGACTAACCTACGAGCCATAAAACTGGGGATCCACAACCCAAAAATGCGATTTCTTTGCTCATCAGTTAATTGAAACCTATCACAAAAATTCTCAAAAACATCGGAATTATGGAAAGAATTTTCTCTCATGTTATATGCTGGTATATCCTTCAATATTTTCATTAACTGATCCTGAATCTGTAACTTCAACTTAGATGCTCTAGCAAGTAATTTCTGTCTCTGAACAGTAGTCTCACTGCCTTCCTCATCACCCCTGGGTGAGTCCGGGATAAATGAGGCCTGGGCCGTTTCTGATTGTTTTTTCTTTGACACCACAGCTATTTGCTTATTTTTTAATATTGCAACATTTTGAGATTCAATTTCTTGCTCAAGATGTTCAATATAGGTACAAAAAGTTTCACAGTTTGCACAATTGGATTCAACAGTATCCTGCATGTCTGTACTCTGTAAGACATTTTTGCTATCTGTCTTAACAACACAAACCACATTTTTCTCTGGCAATTCAAACACCATAGAATTGAAAACTCTAACTAGCTTCACAATGTTACGCAATTTTCTTTTCATCTTATTAAACGTAAATCTAGAGCTATCAATATCAACATTAGCCTGCATACATTGATCATACATAGCTTTCCATAAACCAGTATCAGAAGCATGGCTAGCTAAACCTTGAAATTCCAATTTACTTTCATTAGCTAAAGAATCAATAAATTCCATTTTTCTACTCACCGAATGTAGTAAATTTCCTCTTTTGTCCTGACTTAGAGACTTTTCTGGTCACCACTTGAATCCTCAGATCTCCACAACCAACGTTTTCCGTTCCAGGTTCTGCAATCTTTCCGAAGCTTAATCAATAGAAATAGTTCATCTCAATCCCCTCTGAAGAAGCGAGGAGAAATTGAAAAAACGTGGAAAAATCGAATGGCTGGCACTCGCCAATAATGTTAGATTTCCAGAGTTATGAAAAAACTCTATTAATATTTCTAGGTTCTTGTAGATGGTTGTGGGAAGAAATCCTTATGAAAGCCAGGTCAGTATGAGCAGTGTGACTTTATTTGATCACACACCAAAAATACAAAGTCAATAAAAAACAGTAAATTCAGATATATGTAGCTTAAAATGAAATAAAAATAAAGAATAAATTGCCTTGGATATTAGGAAATAATGTAGTTCCTTTGCATAGCTTAGATAGAAGTTTTCTTGGCCTAGTTTAAGAAATGACCATGTGCTATTCTTTTGTTCTTTGTCCAAGCATGTGCTTTGAGTAAGAGTGTGTGAAAAGAATGTCTCTGTGTGTGAGTGAATGAAGTGAAGTGTAGTCTATCTGAGAGGCTTCTGCTTCGTTCTTTGAAAAGCTGCATACTTAAAATGCATGAGAAATTAGGTCCTCCCATTAAGCTTTGTTTCAAATTTGCGGGCTTCTAAACTACTCCCATAATCACACCCAATTTGAATAGAAACATGTGTTCCCATTCAAACCACCAAGTCATTATCATGATTGACATACAGACTATGAGAAAGATTTCTGAAGTTCTTATATTACATACAACAGTCAAAATCCATGATTTATGACTACAATTTAAACTCTCAGACTCATTATACGAATTCACAATATGGTAAACATTACATGAGTATTTTAAAAGAAAACATGACTTTAAACCTCTACTGATTACCTAGGCTCAGACACAAATAATTCACATCTGACCACTGAAATACAAAACCTCACATTCACATCCAATTAAGAGGGAATATATATATTCTGCCAGCATATATTTCAAAAACTACTAAAGACCGAATTAAAGTTTGGATATTAAAAAATTAATATTACACAAGCGGTTCCTAAAATCCACCATCCCACTGCAAGACATCCTTAAAATGTCACGTAAACTTTGCATGCATTTCAGCCATTCCTACACCGCAAAGCACACCCTCCTTGAGCTGCAGCGGCAGAACGGAATTGCACAGCATCGCCTGATCTGCGACGTTGCAACAAGGTGGAATTCAACCCTACATATGTTAGACCGCCTTTACGAACAGCGAAAGGCCATCACCGATTTCCTGATGTTACAAGCGGATAAAGGTACTCCCTGTGTAACTTCGATGTCAGCCATTGGCAGCTCATGCGTGACACCTGCCGCTTGCTCAGGCCCTTTGAGGAGGCCACGCTATTCGTGAGTCGGCAGGACTATGGGATGAACGACATCATTCCTCTGTTGCACGTCCTGGAACAAATGCTGTTAACAATGGCTGGTCAGGGTGCGGTAGACGTGGCGCACAGATCTCAACGCCCCATAACCCCTGTGGGGGCAGGACAGGAAGAAGAGGAGGAGGTAGAGGAGGACATTTGTGCTCAGGAATTATTGAGTGAAATGGGTGGTTTTTCCACTCAGCGGACAGGAGTGGAGGAGCAGGAGCATCTGGTAGAGGAGGAGGAGGAGGAGACAGAGGACCCAGACGCACCGTGGCAGTATGCTGTGGAGATGGAGGCAGGGAGTCCCTCGCATTCTTTGGCACAAATGGCCCATAGCATGCTCGGTTGCTTGCGTAGCGACAGCCGAATAATAACCATCAGACAGAGGGATGACTTTTGGCTGTCCACCTTGTTGGACCCTCGCTACCGTTCAAAAATGGTGGCCTTTTTCACACCTGCTGAGAGGGAGGCCAAAATAACGTACTATAAAAACCACCTATGTAGTCAGTTGGTCTCTGCCTTTCTGCACCAACGTCCATCCTCAGACACTGTGGGCCCTGTGCGTTCGCGTTCCGCTGCCATGGCAGCAGGGGAGGGGTGGGGTGGTAGGAGCAGTGGCAGCTACACCAGCAGCGGCTGCCTCAGTCTGCAGTCGATGATGAGTAGCTTTCTTCACCAGCGCAGTGAGGAAACTACTAACCAGCCGCAGCAGCAGCAGCATCAGGTGGACCTGGAGCAGGACCTCAAACAACAGGCTTAGGCCTACTTGGACAGCACCCTGCCAACCGAGGTAGACAATCCCCTTGACTACTGGGCAACGAAACTTGACCTTTGGCCCCAACTAGCTGAATTTGCCCTTGAAAGGCTGTCATGCCCGGCCAGTAGCGTGACATCGGAGCGCGTGTTTAGTGCGGCAGGAGGTATTGTAACTCCGCGGAGGACACGACTGTCCACCCAAAGTGTGGAGAGACTCACGTTTGTGAAAATGAATCAGGCGTGGATTAGTCTGGATTTCAAACCACCAGTTCCTGACACAACTGACTAAATCCGCCATGAATCATGCCCCAAACATGTGCCACTTTCAGGTCTCCTCACACTGCTGGTGTGTTGAATTTTTTGACATAGGGTGCTGGCAGATTACGGGCCTCCCATAGTTGCTGCCAGGCCCCTAATCTGCCATGGGCCCCTATATACCGCCTCCTCATGCTGCTGCCAGGTCCAGAGTCTCTCATGGGTCCCTGTACGGCCTCCCATTGCTGCTGTCTCCATCGCCACACTCTGCCATGTGCCACTTTCAGGTCTCCTCACACACTGCTGGTGTGTTGAATTTTTTGACATAGGGTGCTGGCAGATTACGGGCCTCCCATAGCTGCTGCCAGGCCCCTAATCTGCCATGGGCCCCAATATACCGCCTCCTCATGCTGCTGCCAAGTCCAGAGTCTGTCATGGGTCCCTGTACGGCCTCCCATTGCTGCTGTCTCCATCGCCACACTCTGCCATGTGCCACTTTCAGGTCTCCTCACACTGCTGGTGTGTTGAATTTTTTGACATAGGGTGCTGGCAGATTACGGGCCTCCCATAGCTGCTGCCAGGCCCCTAATCTGCCATAGGCCCCTATATACCGCCTCCTCATGCTGCTGCCAGGTCCAGAGTCTCTCATGGGTCCCTGTACGGCCTCCCATTGCTGCTGTCTCCATCGCCACACTCTGCCATGTGCCACTTTCAGGTCTCCTCACACACTGCTGGTGTGTTGAATTTTTTGACATAGGGTGCTGGCAGATTACGGGCCTCCCATTGCTGCTGCCAGGCCCGTAATCTGCCATGGGCCCCTGTACCGCCTCTTCATGCTGCTGCCAGGTCCAGAGTGTGTCATGGGTCCCTGTACGGCCTCCCATTGCTGCTGCCAGGAGGCAGCAGGGTCGCAGCAGTGTCAGTGGAGGCAAACGGCCACGGAGTAGAGCACCACCTCCACTGCAGCCTACCACCACGGCCAGTAGTGGTGCCGGTGTGCACGGAGGAAGTAGCAGTCAGCCAGTGAGGAGTAGCGGGGGCAAAGTTTCCTACTCGGCGGTGTGGCAATTTTTCGTCAAGCCGCCCGAGGAAGTAAACGTAGCCGTATGTCGACTATGTGGCCAGAAAGTCAAGCGTGGCCAGGGGGCCCATGTTGGGACTACAGCGTTGCGTCAGCATATGCAGCGTCACCATTCGTTGGCCTGGGAAAACCGTGATAAAGATACGGCGGTTCTGCCTGCCCCAGCCCAGGGTTCCATTTTGTCATAGGGTGCTGGCAGATTACGGGCATCCCATTGCTGCTGCCAGGCCTTAATCTGCCATGGGCCCCTGTACCGCCTCCTCATGCTGCTGCCAGGTCCAGAGTCTGTCATGGGTCCCTGTACGGCCTCCCATTGCTGCTGTCTCCATCGCCACACTCTGCCATGTGCCACTTTCAGGTCTCCTCACACACTGCTGGTGTGTTGAATTTTTTGACATAGGGTGCTGGCAGATTACGGGCCTCCCATAGCTGCTGCCAGGCCCCTAATCTGCCATGGGCCCCTATACCGCCTCCTCATGCTGCTGCCAGGTCCACAGTCTCTCATGCCATGTGCCACTTTCAGGTCTCCTCACACTGCTGGTGTGTTGAATTTTTTGACATAGGGTGCTGGCAGATTACGGGCCTCCCATAGCTGCTGCCAGGCCCCTAATCTGCCATGGGCCCCTATATACCGCCTCCTCATGCTGCTGCCAGGTCCAGAGTCTCTCATTGGTCCCTGTACGGCCTCCCATTGCTGCTGTCTCCATCGCCACACTCTGCCATGTGCCACTTTCAGGTCTCCTCACACACTGCTGGTGTGTTGAATTTTTTGACATAGGGTGCTGGCAGATTACGGGCCTCCCATAGCTGCTGCCAGGCCCCTAATCTGCCATGGGCCCCTATACCGCCTCCTCATGCTGCTGCCAGGTCCAGAGTCTCTCATGGGTCCCTGTACGGCCTCCCATTGCTGCTGTCTCCATCGCCACACTCTGCCATGTGCCACTTTCAGGTCTCCTCACACACTGCTGGTGTGTTCCATTTTTTGTCATAGGGTGCTGACAGATTACGGGCCTCCCATTGCTGCTGCCAGGCCTGTAATCTGCCATGGGCCCCCGTACCGCCTGGTCACGCTGCTGCTGGGTCCACAGTGTGACATGGGTCCCTGTACTGCCTCCCATTGCTCCCACTCTGCCATGTGCCACTTTGAGGTCTCCTCACACTCCTGCTGGTTTCCATTTTGTCATAGGGTGCTGTATGGCCTCCCATTGCTGCTGCCTCCGCCGCCACACTGTGGCTCCACACTCTGGTTTTGGCCCCGTGACTGGCCAAATGAGTGAAGTGTGCGGTGATTCTAAGATCGACGGCACTCATCTGCATGTCATACTGACTGACAGTATTATTTCTCTTCCCCAGCAGACTCCAAGGGCATTTAAATTAAAGGTACAGTGTTCTGCACTAATATTAAGTCTCTCTGAAGCCTAGAAACACCCTTTTTTAAGTTAAATTCAGAGCGAATATATTCGACTCGAATCGAATATTGTCCACGAATTCGCCGAATCAGTCGAATCGAATTTTTGAAGACTTCGCTCATCTCTAATGACAAGGTACACGTTGAGCTTTGAATATCTGGGTGTAGAGAGATCACGGGGGGATTTGTATATCTGTTGTCACATGTTGCTGAGTTACTGATTTCTTACACGACATTTCCAGACAGTTGGATGTAATTCATTAATATTTGGCAGTAATTGCTGGCTTGTATTTCTCCCCATTATTGTGGATTAGATCATTGTACTGTTATCTTGTATTGTTTATTATTTATCATCACCTATTAGATTTCATCCCCATTTTGTACTGATTTATATTATTAATAAATATATATTTTTGCACATTATTGCGTTTTATTTTGTCTTCCAATTATCACAAATACAGAACTGGGATGTCGGTTACTTTGTGAGAATTAGTAGGGAATCTCCTTCATTCCAGATCCCGCCTGTTTCCATGAATTGTATACGGATTATTTCCTCACAGATAAAGTTCTGACAATTTGTACCGTTCTGGTGTTTTTGATCCTCAGAAATGAGATCTGCCGTCATCAGACATGATGGATTTTCAGACATCTCTCCCATAGTTTGTAGACTCTATAACTCTCCTACACACTGAATCAGACACTGATTGGGGTTATTGTACCCATGAAATGGCGCAGAATACACCTTTGTCTACATTTATAAGGAAAGACGATTTATTTGTAAAAACAAGAAACAAGCAAAAATGGTAAAAAGTGGTGTTTAATGACCACCAAAATAAATATCTATTTGTGTGAAAAAAAATTACAAAATTATAATTTGGGTACAATGTTGCATGACGGAGTAATTGTCATTCAAAGTGTGAGAGCGCTGATAGTTACCAGTCAGCCTGGGCAGGAAGGGGGGGGAAGTGTCCGGTATACAGGAGGTAGAAATATTTATTTTTATACAGACCTCCAAGTGTTTGTGAAATCTCCCACCACAAAATGTACTCAGCCAATCACAGGGCAGGACTCCATTTTTACTCTTCTCCTGCCATCAATGGCCAACCCGGTCCCACACTTCATCCATGTCTTTGGGGACCTCTGATCTCCTTATGAACTGTTTCTTCCATGATGAAGATCAGCCATGGAGTATATCTGAGGTGTATATCAGGGTGTGCTTCTTCCCCACATGAGAGCTGGGATGTCCAGCAACATTCATCTAGAAGACATTTCCCGCACTCAAGGCACTAATACACCTCCAGGGTTGTGTGGGGCCCCTGATGTACAGGAAGACAGGACTTCAGTGAGGAACATTTCCCTCACTCAGGACAGGAAAGTGGCTTCTCCCTGTGTGCGATCGCTGATGTCTGGAAAGATGTGAATTCCGTGAAAAACATTTCCCACACTCAGGACAAGAATACGGCTTCTCCCCCGTGTGAGATCTCTGATGTCTGTAAAGACTGGACTTCAGTGAAAAACATTTCCCGCACTCAGAACAGGTATATGGCTTCTCTCCTTTGTGAGATCTCTGATGTGTGTAAAGATTGGACTTCCGTGAAAAACATTTCCCACACTCAGGACAGGAATATGGCTTCTCTCCTGTGTGACATCTCTGATGTCTGTAAAGATCGGACTTCTGTGAAAAACATTTCCCACACACAGGACAGGAAAATGGCTTATCCCCCTTGTGAGATCGCTGATGTGTGTAAAGATTGGACTTATCAGAAAAAGATTTCCCGCACTCAAGACAGGAATACGGCTTCTCCCCCGTGTGAGATCTCTGATGTATGGAAAGATGAGACTTGCATGAAAAACATTTCTCGCACGCAGGACAGGAAAACAGCTTCTTCCCTGTGTGAGATATTTTATGTACATTAAGATGGGATTTATAACAGGAACATTTCCCGCACTCAGTACAGGAGAAGCTCTTCCCTATTGGAAGGCCGGCCCGGTCCCGCACAGTCTGAGGTTCCTCAGGATACGAGGAATCCGATGGTCCATCTACACTGGGTGGTGCCGGATGGACATTGGAGGGAGCCGGGTTTTCTCCTGGACTATACTGTGTGATGTCCTCATCTTCTACTTTCCAGTCTGGAGACAAAGTGAGACAATCCTCGGAGGTTTTCCTCATCTCCCAGCCATGGACTAGAATACAAAGACAAAGAGGATTACTAGACAGGAGCTGATTGGTTCCCCCAAACCAGGACTCCGCCCACATCAGGCAGCTTGGTCTCTGAGGAGCTTACAATTCCACCCTCAAGGGAACTAGGAAATGGCTCCTCTGATCTCCTACCAGGTCATTTCTTTATTCATGGACCTTAGTCAGAGAGTGAGGAAACAACCAGAACTGTCTTTTATAGGAGGGACAGTGATGAGGGGATTATAGGACGAGGGTCCCCACCCCCTCTATCACTCATCGCCATCTTCCCAACACAAGAAGTACTGCACTTCCTTATTTAGTCCATGATTTAGTCATGAAGAACAGCGGGGCTGAGCCCCACCAGAGGTCAGAGAGTGAGGATGGGGGAAGAACAACCAAGATGAAGACTGGACTGATCCTGAAGACCACCATCATTGGGGTATTGACTCCTCCCGCATTTTCACTTTCTGTTTAAGGGGCCAAAGTTGGAGGATGTTATCACATTATCATCACCATGTAAAAGTCTGTGCTCCAATCACATCATCCGATATGTCCAGCTGGGAGGAAATGGGAGGGAACAGAAGTAAGGCCGATGTAATGTACAACTTATATAGGATGCCTAAGGTTTGAACTATATAATATCAGAATGATGCAACGTACAAGAGTATATAGTGCAGGGGTCAGGAGTATGTAATGTACAGCATAGAGTATATAGTGCAGGGGACAGGAGTATGTAATGTACAACATAGAGTATATAGTGCAGGGGTCAGGAGTATGTAATGTACAACAGCCAGTATATAGTGCAGGGGTCAGGAGTATGTAATGTACAACATAGAGTATATAGTGCAGGGGTCAGGAGTATGTAATGTACAACAGTCAGTATATAGTGCATGGGTCAGGAGTATGTAACGTACAACATAGAGTATATAGTGCAGGGGTCAGGAGTATGTAATGTACAACACAGAGTATATAGTGCAGGGGTCAGGAGGATGTAATGTACAACATAGAGTATATAGTGCAGGGGTCAGGAGGATGTAATGTACAACATAGAGTATATAGTGCAGGGGTCAGGAGGATGTAATGTATAACAGAGTATATAGTGCAGGGGTCAGGAGTATGTAATGTACAACATAGAGTATATAGTGTAAGAGTCAAAAGTTAGGAGTGTATTATCCCGTGCCTCTAATTAATGAATAGTGCAGACATATACCATACAATGTGATAAGTTATATACTATTAAAACTAGTTAAAATATGTAAATATTAAACATTATTTCCGGCGTCTATGGAAGTCACAATTAGACACCGCTATATACAGAGACAGACAATCTAACTGGGTGGGGTAAGTGGTACAAAAGGTAATAAGTGTGGGGGATGAGCTGATGGAAGAATTAAACGTTTAGTTGTTAGTTGGAGGTGTGATAGACTTCCCTGAAGAGATGAGTCTACCTATGATATATTACAGACTAAATCCACCTGGAGACCTGATACAAGTTATATACGTAGTCTTAGGGGTCACTGAGGAAGTCCATGTGTGGGCATTTCTACCTATGATACACTATATTGCCCCAAGTATTGGGCGGCCTGCCATTCCACACGCATGACCTTTAATGGCCCCCCAGTCTTAGTCCGTAGGGTTCAATATTGAGAGTTGGCCCCACCCTTTCCACGCACATGACCTTTAATGTCCTCCCAGTCTTAGTCCGTAGAGTTCAATATTGAGTTGGCCCCGCCCTTTGCAGCTATAACAGCTTCAACTCTTCTGGGAAGGCCGTCCACAAGGTTTAGGAGGGTGTCTATGGGAACGTTGGACCATTCTTCCAGAAGCACATTTGTCAGGTCAGGCACTGATGTCGGGGGGAGGAAGCCTGGCTCACAGTCTCCACTCTAATTCATCCCAAAGGTGTTCTATGTGGTTGAGGTCAGGACTCTGTCGAGGCCAGTCAAGTTCCTCCACCCCAAACCGGCTCCTCCATGTCTTTATGGACCTTGCTTTGTGCACTGGTACACAGTCATGTTTGAACAGGAAGGGGCCATCCCCAAACTCTTCTCACAAAGTTGGGGGCATGAAATTGTCCAAAATGTTGCCTTAAAAGTTCCCTTCACTGGCACTAGGGGGCCAAGCCCAACCCCTAAAAAACAACTCCACACCATAATCCCCCTCCAACAAATTTTACTCTTGGCCCAATGCAGTCAGGCAAGTACCGTTCTCCTGGCAACCACCATACCCAGACACATCCATTGGATTGCCAGACACAGAAGCGTGGTTGGTCCCTCCAGAGAACACGTCTCCACTGCTCTAGAGTCCAGTGGTGGCGTGCTTTACACCACAAAATATGATGCTTTCCATTGCACTTGGTGATGGAAGGTTTGGATGCAGCTGCTCGGCCATGGAAACCCATTCCATGAAGCTCTCTACACACTGTTTTTGGGCTCATCTGAAGGCCACACCAAGTTTGGAGATCTTTCGCTATTGACTCTGCAGACAGTTGGCGACTTCTGTGCACTGTGTGCTTAAGACCATGCTCTGTCATGTGACGTGGCCTACCACTTGGTGGCTTAATTGCTGTTGTTCCCAGTTGCTTCCACTTTGTTATAACAGTTGAGAGTGCAATATTAAGTAGCCAGGAAATGTCCCGAATGGACTTATTGCACAGGTGACAACCTATCACGGGACCACTCTTGGAGTCACTGAGCTCCTGAGAGCGACCCATTCTTTCACAAATGTTTGTAGAAGCGTCTGCATGCCTAGGGGCTTGATTGTATACACCTGTGTCCATGGAGGGGATTGGAACAGCTGAATCACATGATTGGGAGGGGATTGGAACACCTGAATCACATGATTGGGAGGGCGGGGAAAATACTTTTGGCAATATAGTGTAGTATATTTGCATGAAATTTGCACTTTTAGCACTTATTGATAAAGATGTAGGTGCAGCATTTTTTCTTTAGTATATTTATAGTGTAAGGGTCAGGACTCATATTATTGTATTCAGTAATCAGTGGAAGATTAAATGTTTACTGTAGACAAGTTGCAGAGATCCCACACCGCTGCCTCCCATCTCCTGAGACTGCACTCAGTGACTTGGGTCTGAGACACTACAGACATATCCCTCCACCCGGCACAGCCAGCAGACAACAGAGCAAGGAACCCTGGGAGAAATGTTCTGTCAGAGATCCTGTTAGCCCCAGGATAAGGGGTAGAAGACCCAATACACATGTCCCAGGTCAATCAACACCTATTGTGAACATCAACATTTTGCTGCCAGCTGATGCCCAGAACCTCCATAAATCCAGTCTAGAGACATAAATTGTGTCTGCAGCACAGAGAAGGAAGATTATCCGAGAGAAATCCAGGAATACAGGACGGGGAACACAGCTCAGGAAAGTGACCAGGGGATTACAGGCTGATATCACCCAGTCCCCGCCCTACTCTGGACCAATCAGTGAGCAGTATGGGTGGAGGAATGGATTTAGTGTTCATGACCCACCTGTGCTGATCTCTGTAGGAGTGTCCTCCTCTATAAATGTCCCCGTTATTCCATCCTCCTCCATAGACTGCTGATCATCCCTCACATACGTCTCTTCTTCTTCTGCTTTCACCTCAAATTCTATATCGATTGGATCTCCACTCTAAATCAAGGAAATGAGAGAAAATATCATCTGTAAAATGTAAGGTCACACAAAAAAATCCACACATTGTCTCTATGAGTCCATGTTCTAGATTCTCCATCCACCAACCTTGCAATGGTGAGGGATGGTGTGACCTTCCTGTGTGGAATACCGGGAATACAGAGGACGGGGACATCTCTCTGGTGGGTTCCTGTAGCTGGATGACTCCACCATGGTGTCCTGGTACAGATCTTTTTGTTCTTTTAGAAGCTCTGACTCCTCCATCCCCCCATCCTCATCCTCCTCCTCTTTTATCTCTTCTTTAACCTCAGCTTTAGAATCTCTCAGGTTTCCACTCTGAATATATAATAAAAATGACATCAATGGTAACAATGCAGATAATGTACAGATCCTAATGATACTGTCAGTGATTGTTCCTCATCTACCTGATGATGGTGAGGGATGGTGTGACCTTCCTGTGTGGAATCCCGGGAATACAGAGGACGGGGACATCTCTCTGGTGGGTTCCCATGACTGGATCCATCTGTAGGAAACACACACACTGACTGAATCCATTGTTTCTATGTGTTTATCAGATGATGGGGGATCTAGGTGGATCCTCCGTACTGCTCTCTCCTTTACAATAAAGTCTCCTCTTACCCGGTGATGTGAGGGGCGGCTGATTGTCCATCATGACGTCCTTGTAGAGATCCTTGTGTCCTTCTAAATACTCCCACTCCTCCATGGAGAAATAGACAGTGACACCCTGACACCTTATAGGAACCTGACACACACAATGATACAGTCACCATCCAGACACATCCCTTGTCTGTTACTGGAGAATGTCCCAGAATTCCCGGCACCGCTCACCTCTCCTGTCAGCAGCTCCATCATCTTCTTGGTGACTTCTAGAATCTTCTGCATGTTGTGTCTCTCAGGGTTTAGGGAGTCACATGGAGGCACTGTGATGGTCATATGATCACCTGACTTCAGAAGAGGAAATCTCTGTATTGAGGAACCAATAGGAATATCATGTTAGACTCCCAGAATCCTCCTCACCTCTCCGGTCAGGTCTGTGTTTTATTAATAGAGATGAGAGTGATGTCATGTGACCTCCCAGAATCCTCCTCACCTCTCCGGTCAGGTCTGTGTTTTATTAATAGAGATAAGAGTGAGGTCATGTGACCTCCCAGAATCCTCCTCACCTCTCCGGTCAGCAGGTAGATGATCTCCAGGGTGAGGTTTAGTATCTTCTCAGTCATGTGACTCCGGTCCTCCTCCATCCTCATTGGTGGGGTCATGTGGTTTTCTCTGTAGATGGATAGCAGAGAATTATCTGGACTGTATTGGTTGTATAATATCAGGATGGGGATATAAGGGGGTAATAGACGGGCTGCTCCCAATGGGAATTGGAACATCTAGATCGGCTTACTTAGTGTTTTTTGTGTTTCCTGCAAGCCTGTAGAAGCCCCCAAAATATTTTTTAAACCACTTGCCTACCAGGCACTTTCACATTTTCCTTCCCAGGCCAGTTTTCAGTACTGTCGCACTTTGAATGACAATTGCGCGGTCATGCAACACTGTACCCATATAACATTTTTGTCATTTTTTGAGACAGATAGAGCTTTCTTTTGGTGGTATTTAATCACCTCTGGGTTTATTTTTTGCTAAACAAACCAAAAACAACTGAAAATTTTGAAAAAATAATTTTTTTTCTCAGTTTCTGCTATAAAATTTTGTAAATGAGTAATTTTTCTCCTTCACTGATGTGCGCTAATTAGGCTGCAGTGATGGGCACTGATAGGTGGCACTGTTGGGCATTGACAGGCATCACTGTGGGCACTGAAAGGCAGCACTTATATATGTCACTGATAGGTGGCACTGGTAGGTGGCACTGTTGGGCATTGACAGGCATCACTGGTGGGCACTGAAAGGTAGCACTTATATATGCACTGATAGTTGGCACTGAAAGGCAGCTCAGATTGGCACTGATATGTGGCATTAATGTGCTCTGGTAGGTACTGATATGTGGCATTGATGGGCACTGACAGGTGGCATTGGTGGGGCTACACTGATAATCAGTGCCCTGATGATCAGTGTAGATGTCCCCTCTGAGGATTGCCGATTACCGGCTCTCCTCTCCTCACGAGCAGTCAACTTGACCGGCGTTTTCTTATTTACATGCGATCAACTGTAATTGGACACAGCTGATCACATGACAGAGCCAAAGTCATCGGCTCTTTCCACTGATCATGATCCCGTGTCCCAGCGCTGCAGTTAGAGTTAGACATCATGGGGTTTATTTACTAAAGCTGGAGAGTCCAAAATCAGACTCCCTTCTGCATAGAAACCAATCAGCTTCCAGGTTTCATTGCCAAAGCTTCATTGAACAAGCTGAGGTTAGAAGCTGATTGGTTTCTATGCAGAAGGGAGTCTGATTTTGGACTCTCCAGCTTTAGTAAATAAACCCCCATATCCTCCCAGAATGAGAGAACCTCCACATGTCCATCATTTCCTTATATGGAGAGCAGGAGATGGTTAATATAAGGAAAAAAAAGCTCATCTCTTGTCCTTTGACTGGAGACAGATACAGTGGGGCAAAAAAGTATTTAGTCACCACCAATGGTACAAGTTCTCCCACTTACAAAGATGAGAGAGGCCTGTAATTGGCATCATAGGGAGACCTCAACTATGAGAGACAAAATGAGAAAACAAATCCAGACAATCACATTGGCTGATCTGGAAAGAATTTATTTGCAAATTATGGTGGAAAATAAGTATTTGGTCACCTACAAACAAGCAAGATTTCTGGCTCTCACAGACCTGGACCTTCTTCTTTAAGGGGCTCCTCTGTCCTGCCCTCATTACCTGTATCAATGGCACCTGTTTGAACTTGTTATCAGTATAAAAGACACCTGTCCACAACCTCAAACAGTCACACTCCAAACTCCACTATGGTGAAGACCAAAGAGCTGTCGAAGGACTAGTCCTTTATTAATAAAAAAGATTTCCCCAATGTAAATGTCACGGATAAGGCACGCCCACGGTGACTAGCCTACCAAAGCGTGGTCCGTGACTGGGGTAAAGAGGGAATGAGGGGGACTTACTTTGAGCATATAAGACTGGTCATGATACACTTTCACAGCCCGCACTACCTCTGGCCACCACTAGAGGGAGACTCCACTCCAATCTAGCTGGCTGATCACACACAGGCAGATATCTTACATACAAGCTGGTGCACTCTAAGGGTGGGGGTAGCAGTCTAGCAATTGGCACACCCTTCTAGGATTCCTCTAGCTATCCTAAAAGCTAGAACCCCGGCGTTAATCACTGTTCCTACTGTCTACACACCCCCTCACCAGATCCACACTTGGTACCTTGCCACGACCCAACAGTTTGTCCACAGACTAGTCTGCTTGGCCACCACACACACACAGATCTCTGTCCGGCCAGATATGAGCCCAAGCTTAGTACACAGAAGTCACTTATTATTTGCATGACTTAATATCCTGAAAATGGGCAGGTTAAAAATGATGTACGAAGAAAAAAAGAGTTACAAAGAATACAAAAATACACACAATTGGCTATTCACTATAAAATAAAAGGGAATAAAAACAGAAATAAAACTTTTGCCAAGATTTATCCTGTGACTGGAGCAAGTCAATGAAAGTCTGTGATTCACCAGCCAAATAGACTTCGCTCCATACGAATCACACTGTCCATATCTCAGGGTACACAGTTTATTGAAAAATGGATGGTGGGTGGAACTTTAACCCTTGGCCAATCAACTCTCAGGGGTGTTGTTGTACCAGCCCACAGGACGTTCTATGTTTTGAAGTGCCCAATCTTGAATGGACCAGGAACGGTTCAGATCACCGAGTCAGGGATAGAATTTCCAACACCAGCGCTTCAGTCCAATTGCGACAGTACCAATCACTGTTCAGCTCAATCAGGCACCATAGAACCATTCTGTGCGTTTCTCTGGGATTCTACAGAGGCTACAAATACAGTTTTACATGTAGATGGATCCTACGGTGTGTCCAATCAGAAGGAATTATTTCCATCTCTCTGCAACTAATATTTTAGTGAAACAGATTCCTCTTATCTGTGAATATAAATCAAAGCTGGCAGACATTTCAGAAGCTTCTCCTGGTCCACTGCTGTTTCTAGCCAAAAAGGCTAAAGCTCTTCTTTTAAAATTCAAGGTGAGAACGGCTTGTCTACTTAGATAGCAAAGCTCCATTGGCATCCAGGTGACACCACTAGCCTAGAAGCTACTCTGTCCTTCCAGATGCTGATTGGTGAATACTGTATATGTCTGTGACTGAATACTGAACACTGATCTGTAATAACATGGAATGAGACAAGATTGACAATTACATATTTCTACTGATCACATCTTACTGATACAATGATTCTACTCTTACATTTACGTTACAGTAAATCCCTCGTCAATCATCCAACAATGCAGATATACATCATAAACCAGTTGCCATCCAGCCAATAGCACAAAGGCGCGTGGCGAGCAGCTCATTCCTCTGGGTGGATGCCATATGGCATCCTTTCAGTCATGCGCAGTTTTCCTGCCCGCAAAGCCGTGCAGCAGCGCAAGCTGTCACCGGCCGTGTACTTCGGCCAGTACCATGTGACCTGCCAGTACCATGTGACCTGCTGTGACCAATCACAGCAGGTCACATGACAGTTGTATACAATGGATGGCTTCCTTTCATACCGTCCATTGTATACTAGTGTGTCTAGCTGTGAATGGTCGCAGTGATCACATGCGCAAACTGGGCCAATCACAGCCCAACTGTGTCATGTGATTAGCTGTGGCCAAATCACAGTTAAGCATAAAAAAACCCTGAATGAATCAATGTCATTCAGGTAAATGCTGGCTTATGGCAAAGTAATTCTTTGCTATAAGAAAATTGTGTAAAAAAAATAAATAAATACTGATCACTTTCCCAAAGTAGTACAATGTTACTATGGTAACATTATACTAGTTTGCTCATAGTGAAATATGAAAAAACATCTTAAAAATAGAGAAAAAAAATTTAATAAAAAATAATTTAAAAAATCATTTTTTTCCCCCATACTATTACCAGTCAGTGTCCCTGATCACCGCCATGCCAGTTATATGATGACGCTGTACTGCACTGGTGACAGGATGTAACAAAAATAGTGAAAATCATTTTTTTTATTTCTTAATTTCCGAAAAATTATGACAAAAAAATTACAACTTCAAAAAACTTGCCATGACTGTTATAAAATACCTCAGACTGTCTACTTTTCAAAAAGGGGTAATTTGGAGGATATCTGTACCGTTCTGGCATTTGGGGGGGGGATATCTGTACCGTTCTGACATTTGGGGTGGGGATATCTGTACCGTTCTGACATTTGGGGTGGGGGATATCTGTACCGTTCTGACATTTGGGGGGGGGATATCTGTACCATTCTGACATTTGTGGGGGGGGGGGGATATCTGTACCGTCCTGACATTTGTGGGGGGGGGGGATATCTGTACCGTCCTGACATTTGTGGGGGGGGGGGATATCTGTACCGTCCTGACATTTGGGGGAGGGGGATATCTGTACCGTCCTGACATTTGGGGGAGGGGGATATCTGTACCGTCCTGACATTTGGGGGAGGGGGATATCTGTACCGTCCTGACATTTGGGGGAGGGGGATATCTGTACCGTCCTGACATTTGGGGGACGGGGATATCTGTACCGTCCTGACATTTGGGGGACGGGGATATCTGTACCGTCCTGACATTTGGGGGACGGGGATATCTGTACCGTCCTGACATTTGGGGGGGGATATCTGTACCGTCCTGACATTTGGGGGGGGATATCTGTACCGTCCTGACATTTGGGGGGATATCTGTACCGTCCTGACATTTGGGGGGATATCTGTACCGTCCTGACATTTGGGGGGATATCTGTCCTGTCCTGACATTTGGGGGGATATCTGTACTGTCCTGACATTTGGGGGATATCTGTACTGTTCTGACATTTGGGGGATATCTGTACTGTTCTGACATTCTTGGACCTCAAGAAATTAGATTGGCTGTCAGTACTTCAGGATTGATCAATATTCAGATCTATCCCATAGTTTGTGAACTCTATAACTTCCCTACAGACTAAATAATACATCCTAATTTGGGTAATGTTCACCAAAGACATGTAGCAGAATACATCTCGGCCTAAATGTATGAAGAACAATTATTTATTTGCAAACTTTTATAACAGAAACAAAGAAAAACGTGTTTTTTTTTCAAAATGTTTGGTCTTTTTTTGTTAATTTAGAAAAAAATAAAAACCCCGGCGGTGATTAAATACCACCAAAAGAAAGCTCTAGTTGTGTGAAGAAAATGATAAAATTTAAGTTTGGGTACAATGTTGTATGACCGCGCAATTGTCATTCAAAGTGTGAGAGCGCTGAAACCTGAAAACTGGCCTGGGCAGGAAGGGGGTAAAAGTGCCCGGTATGGAAGCGGATAATAATGAACAATGCCCAATGAAAAAACACATGCTGACCACCAACACGATCCGTTTCCAGCGACTACTCACCATGATTGACAACTCACAGTGACTAAGGATGGACATGACGGTGAGGTTACTGGGTGTAAATAAAAAATAACATCTTATTACCTCCTCTGCTGCCACTTCCACCAATGTCTCCTCTATACTTCCTACCACATGGAACTTCCTCTCTATATCTGTCTGTACCTGACATCATTTCCTGTCTTCTATAGAGACTTCCATTTTGGGTATAAGTGAGATCACCACCTTGTGGAGTTCAGAGGAAATGCAATGTGAGTGATCCCTGCTGAACCAGCTGAATTTCCATGGATCTATGGTCACCTTCAGTGACTTCCTCCCCTCCCCCTCATCTCCTTCATGATGGAAGTCATGCTGAGATCATCTCCCATTGGCTGAGCAATATTCTCATTTGTCTCTCAGCTCCTTCTTGCTATTCCTCGTCCTGCCTGTTGTTTCCTTGGATTGATTTTCTGTGTAGTGACCCCGGCTTGGTCTCTTGGATGCGCTCGTCTGTTGCTTGCCCTGACCTTTCTCCTGATTCCTGGATCTCCTCCATATCCTCTTACACAGCTTTTCTCCACACCTGCAGTGACCCTGGGGGGAGGAAACTTGGCACCAGCACGCCGCCAAATCCATCCCCACCATTAGGGGCTCTGGAGACAATTGTCTGCTATTTACACTCCGTTCCTCCGCACGTCACCTGATCACATGACAGCTTACTTCCACAGATTCCGGACAGATTTCTGGATGGTAAAGGTCAAAGTTCACTCTTCAGTTTAGGAGAGGTAGGACGCACCCAGGAACAAGGATTTGGTTTGTATGGGAGCCTCATATAGAGGACCCCTCAAATCTCCCCATCCAAATGTCCCTCCATCCAGAGTCTATATGTCCTATGACATCACACTGACCTCACGGCTCCTCCTCTCAATGTCCTTCCATCCAGAGTCAGAGGATCCTATGACATCACACTGACCCCACGGCTCCTCCTCCCAATGTCCCTCCATCCAGAGTCAGAGAATCCTATGACATCACACTGACCCCACGGCTCCTCCTCCCAATGTCCCTCCATCCAGAGTCAGAGAATCCTATGACATCACACTGACCTCACGGATCCTCCGCCCAATGTCCCTCCTTCCAGAGTCAGAGAATCCTATGACATCACACTGACCTCACAGCTCCTCCTCCCAATGTCACTCCATCCAGAGTCAGAGAATCCTATGACATCACACTGACCTCAAAGCCCCTCCTCCCAATGTCCCTCCATCCAGAGTCAGAGAATCCTATGACATCACACTGACCTCACGGCTTCTCCTCCAAATGTCCCTCCATCCAGAGTCAGAGAATCCTATGACATCACACCGACCTCACGGCTCCTCCTCCCAATGTCCCTCCATCCAGAGTCAGAGAATCCTATGACTGTCTCTGTGCTGCAGACACAATTTATGTATCATTATTTCTTCATTCTCTGACTAAGGTCCATGAATAAAGAAATGACCTGGTAGGAGATCAGAGGAACCATTTCCTAGTTCCCTTGAGGGTGGAATTGTAAGCTCCTCAGAGACCAAGCTGCCTGATGTGGGCGGAGTCCTGGTTTGGAGGAACCAATCAGCTCCTGTCTAGTAATCCTCTTTGTCTTTGTATTTTAGTCCATAGCCGGGAGATGAGGAAAACCTCCGAGGATTGTCTCACTTTGTCTCCAGACTGGAAAGTAGAAGATGAGGACATCACACAGTATAGTCCAGGAGAAAACCCGACTCCCTCCAATGTCCATCCGGCACCACCCAGTGTAGATGGACCATCGGATTCCTTGTATCCTGAGGAACCTCATACTGTGCGGGACCGGGCCGGCCTTCCAACAGGGAAGAGCTTCTCCTGTACTGAGTGCGGGAAGGGTTTCCATTTTAAATCCCATCTTAAAGTGCATAAAAGATATCACACGGGGGAAAAACCATATTCCTTTCCAGCGTGCTGGAAATGTTTTTCACAGAAGTCCAATCTTTACACACATCAGAGATCTCACACAGGGGAAAAGCCGTATTCCTGTGCTGAGTGTGGGAAATGTTTTTCCGTGAAATCCAATCTTTACACACATCAGAGCTTGCACATGGGGAGAAGCTATATTCCTGTCCAGAGTGCGGGAAATGTTTTTCACAAAAATCAGATCTTGTTACACATCAAAGGTTCCACATGGGGAAAAGCCACATTCCTGTCCTGCGTGCGGGAAATGTTTTTCAGTGAAGTAAAATCTTTTCCATATATCAGAGATCTCACACGGGGGAGAAGCCACTTTCCTGTCCTGAGTGAGGGAAATGTTCCTCACTGAAGTCCTGTCTCCCTGTACATCAGGGGTCCCACACCACCCTGGAGGTGTATTAGTGCCTTGAGTGCGGGAAATGTCTTCTAGATGAATGTTGCTGGACATCCCAGCTCTCATGTGGGGAAGAAGCACACCCTGATATACACCTCAGATATACTCCATGGCTGATCTTCATCATGGAAGAAACAGTTCATAAGGAGATCAGAGGTCCCCAAAGACATGGATGAAGTGTGGGACCGGGTTGGCCATTGATGGCAGAAGAATAAAAATGGAGTCATTACCTTTCATTGGCTGAGTACATTTTTTTAAACATTCTTTATTGAGTTTTCTAAAGAGACATACAAAGAAACATTGGGGTTTATTTACTAAAGCTGGAGAGTCCAAAATCAGACTCCCTTCTGCATAGAAACCAATCAGCTTCCAGGTTTCATTGCCAAAGCTTCATTGAACAAGCTGAGGTTAGAAGCTGATTGGTTTCTATGCAGAAGGGAGTCTGATTTTGGACTCTCCAGATTTAGTAAATAAACCCCACTATGTCTGGGGTGATAGAGGAGACGAGTAGCTCATACTTCTTGCCATGACTTCTGAATAAAAGATAAATCACAGTAACCAATGAAATAATTATAATCTCTCCAATAAAGAAAGAGGAAGGAATCTTCTGGCAGGAACTGACCTGGAGGTGTGACCGGGTGTGATACCTGATCAGAAAACATGGATGGACTCTCCTGAGACTTTGTTCCCAACTCCAATAAGTGAGAGGAGCAGAATGTCATAATGTTCCTAGATGTCATGATAAAGCCAAGGAAGTAAGGTTCGGCCATGAGTGCGCACAGACACATCAGGAGAGCAAAAGAATGATAACGTCATGAACCAGAAAACCAAGGTATACACGGCCAGATGGGGAGCAAGTAACACCTGGTATGTGTGCGTGTCCTCAATGCGTGTTCTATATGTACATTTTGTGGTGGGAGATTTCACAAACACTTGGAGGTTTTTTAATAAACGTTGTTGAATGAATATGACATGCATTTCCCCAGCTGTGATGAATGCTGGTCGTATTTTATTTCATATGGTGACTTCCAATGAGCATCAGCTCCATCTAGTGACAATAATGTGGCACTGCTGTAATATTTCTACAATGCAAACACTTGATGAAAATACACTTTTGCATTTTTTGATGCCTTCCTGGGCTGCTGAAGCACAACATAATGGAAAGGAGGTGGGCTGAATGTCTCTGTTTGGGGCTCGGGCTCTGTTCACCTAGAGCAGTGGTTCTCAACCTTCCTAATGCCGTGACCCTTTAATACAGTTCCTCATGTTGTGGTGACCCCCAACCATAAAATTATTTACCCAGTAATTATAATTCATGAGTGTCGTTTTACCTCCAATACTGCTGCTTTCAACACAGTAGCTGCTTTTAACAGAGTAGCTGCTTTCAACACAGCAGCTGCTTTCTACACAGTAGCTGCTCTTTCTGATGGTCTTAGGGGACCCCTGTGAAAGGGGCGTTCGACCCCCAAAGGGGTCGCGACCCACAGGTTGAGAACCACTGACCTAGAGGGTATATCTGCTACCTCTGGGCACTTTTCCTCCAATTCTTGTGTGATTATTGAGAAATCTGCATTTGCTTGGTTGAGGGACAGCATAGCTCCTGGGACTGGTGCCTGTTGGACCATTTAGGTCACAAAGGCAGGTGTTCCCTTTCTCCTCTTCTTATTATAGAGGGGGAATTGAGGGAGGAAGCAACAGAGGCAGATTACTCCTCCCCCAAGGATTCTTGCCAGCAACCAACATGGATGCTTAAGCCCAGAGCTGTGTGGTCTGGAGGGAAAGTTGCAGCACCAACCAGCCTCACCGGCACTTCACAACCTGCTCACCCGCCGCTCTCACCTCTGGACAACTGACATCGATGTCACGGAAGAGGAAGAAAGTGCGCTGGCCTCTGAAGTTCATGGCATTCTTCCTCCATCCAGCACTTCAGAGAGAACACAACCAAGATGGCGCTGCTGCCTCAGCCTCCTACGATTCGGCTTCCTGCTCAGACCTCCCAGGTGCCACAAAGGGAGACCTCAAGGTAGCAGTTGTACCGCTTTCTCCTGATCGTGCTCCTGCACACAGCCCAGAGTCCTGTGAAGGCCCGCATGTGGATAGATTTACCACCATTACTTCTTACAGAGGAGAGCCATGGGAATAACCCCTCACATCCCCACCCAATCCTCCATAGCAGCCTTTCCCACTACAGGGCAGTCAGTACTGGGCCCCACCATGAAGGAGATGCTTCTCCCCTTACAATCATTCTTGCTAGCTGACTTCCCCACTCTTTTTTTATGAATTTTCATCTGATCTGAATACCATGGGAGATAGGGTACAATATGTGGAGAACACAATGGGCCAATGCACTGTGACCATTAATGACTTAGTGGATGCATATGAAGAAATGAAAGAGGATCACATGTGGATAAAAGCTAAACTTGCCGACCTTGAAGACAGGTCCCAGCTATGCTGACAACCTGATGTCTGCCATTCCACCAGAGGTCTCCCCCACAGAACTTTCAATCATCCATATCTACCACATCCCTAAAGAAGCCCATTTGGCAGATACAATAATCAAAATCATGCTAATGCTGGCTCATTGTATCCAGATTATTATTAGAACAATTATTCTCTGCAACTAGATCTCTGCGATCACTACCTGCTCCCTTTGACGATCTTTAAATATTCATGGATCTCTCCAAACATTCTCTCCAACTCTGACGACAGCTGAATTCAGTTACAAAAGCACTATAAAACCACAAGATTCCCTACAAATGGTGCTACTGGCTACCCTCCTTGTTACCCACAACAGTGCTTCACATATTATTACTTCTCTGAACAGCGGCATGAAAATCCTTCATACCTGGAGAATTATCCCAGACCCACCCCAGGAGACCAGCACTCCAGTTACCTCACCTGCTCCATCACACTGCTGGTGCCCCACTTTGGGAAGATACGGAAACCACCCATGACCCCTGGGCCTACTCAGAGGCCTCTTCATTTGCCAAGAAGACTTCTCTCCGGTTCTACGCTCATTTCCATTGCCTCAGCAACTTTTTTCCCCAATCAGTCTGTAGCATCACAGGCGTATTAGTCAGAGACCCTGCTACTTTGTTCTTTCAACCTTATGGCCTTTTATTTCAGACTGAAGTCTCATTGCCGTGTGCTAGATTCCAGACTTTCTACTTGGTCAGAGAAAGCCGTGTGCAAGACATACTCCACTTTCACTGGTGCCTTCCTCTACCAGAACGTGTACACTGTGAGTGCCTTGAGAACCCGTCCTTTTCCCCATATCTTATGCTATATGCCTCTCTCAGTCTATTAGTGCAATGGGATTCAACCATCCTGCTAAACGCAACTCCCTATAGAAGTCTGCACAATCCCACCACTGTGATATATTATGTGTGCCAGAGACACAGCCATGCCATATTGCCAAAACAAGCAATTCCTCCAAATCTATGCATGCTTCACAGCCAAAATGAGGGAGGTCATGATTGCCATTAAGGACACAGTCTGCTTCCAGCTCCACCATCAAATTGCAGACCCCAATGGGCCCTTTCTTATCCTGATCTGCACCATCAACAAGGTTCATTATAACCTGATGGACATATATGTTCCCAAAATGCCACCAATTGCCAGGACCCTTCGTAAAGACAGAAATGTGCAACAGGGCCATCTGCTCCTCTGTGGTGACTTTACATTGTCCATGACCACCAAATGGATTCCACCTCTGCCACCAGAGCCCATGACTCATCTGTAAAGACCTTCCTACACACATATGATCTGTTTGATGCATCAAAGTTATCACACCAGTGAGGTGACTACACATATTTTTCATCTTGCCACAATTATTACTTTAGGATCGATCTCTTTCTTCTTGATAAATGGTTACAGAGATCCATACCATAATGTGTTCAGACCACACACCAATCAGCATCACTCTCTCAGACTCTCCCTCACAACCAAACACCTATGTTTGGTGATCTAACAACTACATATTACAATATCCTGACTATGCAGCAGCACTCTCCAAGCATCTTTCTGAGTTTTTTGTTCATAATGAAGGCTCGGTCTCTGACTCCTTTGTGGTATGGAACCTGCACAAAACATTTATCAGAGGAATATTGATCCAATTAGGATCTTGTAAGAGGTGGGGGATGCAGAATAAACTACCTATTGCTATCAAAGACCTCGAAAATCACAATAAATCCCAGCCCACCAGAATACTTAAAACCAAACTAGCAGCAATGCGCCAGGAACTTAAATCCCTCCTTTTAGAATCCTTCGAAGGCATGCAAAGCAAACTACAAGCCATCTCTTACTGGACTTCTAACAACGCAGGGAAAGCCATAGCTCGCCAAATCAAAGGCCATGGAACTAAGTCAAAAATAGAATTTTTATATCACCCCACTTCTAAAGAAAAAATGCAGAACCCTCAAAGCATCACAGATGCCTTCAGCTCCTATTACAGCTCCTTATATAACATCAGACTTGACGATTCAACACACCAACCCTCCCTAGCCGAAATCAACATCTTTATTGAACAAATGAAACTCCCAACCGTATTGGAAGTCCTAAAATCAGCAGTACTGTTTTTATATGATTTGCAGTGTGTTGTACGTTTCATGGCTTGTTTTGCTTAAATATGTATTCCAGCATGTTACCTATTGATTTTAATTCCCCATCCTGATCCAATGTGAATGCGGCCATTGAACTGTCAATCACCCGTGTGCCGCCTCATTTGCCCATAAATTCCATTTCCATAATGGCACACCATGCCCGAAGAGGGAGGAGCAAATGCTCCGTAATGCATCATCAATATTGCTCGTCACATCCGGTCATGATGTCACTTCCACCCAACGGCTGCGTTCTACACTGATCCGGAAGCCCTGGGAGTCACTGGAGTGGCCTGACAGCAGGACCTGTCTCTTCCATCTGGTGGACGGGGACCATGATTGATGACATCCACCTGTCCAGAACTACATACCTGTATATATTAACTTGGTTTGTGAGTGCATCTACTCTGAATTATAAAACGTATGATTGTGATACTACACTCAGATGGCGCTTGTCCTCCCTTTCTCTGTCAGTTTTATTAGCAAGCTGTCGGCTGTTAGTAGGACAGCAAATCTTCCATCTGTGGCTATAGGAGGGGATTTATATTTGACCTGGTCCCTCTTTAGAGACAGGAGCTCTCTCCTTCCTCCGATCACAAATTGGTTAGGGAGTATAAGCTTTTTTGACACATGGAGAATTAACCACTTCCCCACCGCCATATATATCAGAAATACTGCTACAGGGCGGAAGGGCTGCACAAAATCATATATATATATACTGTATATATATATATATACACACACACATTTTTGCATTTCTGGGTAGAGGGCACGTGCGGCCTCAGCTGTCGGTCACCAGGTCCTGGCTGGTGATTCCTCACTGGCACCCAGTGATTGCCAAGTATCACTGATGAGGGAGAGACCTATATGTAAACAATACAGATCTCTCCTGTCAGCTCCAGCACACTGCTTTGTATGGCTCTACATAGTGTGATTACAGCATAACACACACAGCACGCAATAAAATGGCACACAGTTAACCCTTTGATTTCCCCAGATGTTAACCCCTTCCTGCCCAGTGCCATTAGTACAGTGTCAATGCTTTTTATTAGCACTGATCACTGTATTGGTGTCACTGGGGATGTCAGTGACACCAAGTCAGGTTCCCCCCGTGCCAGAATGTCCGCCGCAATCTGACTATAAGTTGCTGATCGCTACCATTACTAGTGAAGAAAACATTCCAGTAACTATACCGCCATTTGTAAACCAACTAATTTACACGTATTGGGATTTTTTTTTAGCAAAGACACGGAGCAGAATACATTATGGCCTAAATTTATGATGAAATTGGAATTTTATTTTATTTTCACTAGACATGTTTAATAGCAAAAAGTCAAAAATATAGGTTTTTTTTCAAAATTTAATTTTTTTTTGTTTATAGTACAAAAAAATTAAAAATGCAGAGGCGGTCAAATACCACTGAAAGAAATTTCTATATGTGGGAAAAAAGGATGTAAATTTAATTTGGGTGTAGCGTTACAAGAACGCGCAATTGTCAGTTAAAATAACGCAGGGCCGTATTGTAAAAACTGGCCTGGTCAGGAAGGGGGGAAATCCTCAGGAAGGCAAGGAGTTAAGCATGTGGAGAGGTGCGGTGTGGTGCGGTGACAGTGAACACACAGAGTCTTGTTGCAATAAAACTTGAACTTGTATTGAGCAGAATTCCAATGTTACAAACACCCTGATAGGACAGCAACGCTTTAGTGAAATAACTCACAGTTCAAACCAGTCAAAGATGTGGCTGAGGAGAGGTGCCGACAGTGTCTGTTTCAGAGGGTGATGTATTGCCTGGTCAGTCTGGTCCCAAGAGGGGAGGCTTCTTTCCAGGTTAGCAAGTCTGTTGCCTTTCTCCCTCCACTTTAGGAACTCTCTCTAGCCCTAGTTACTTTCCCTAACAAGCAGGGTCTCTCTCCCTACACTAGCAACTTGCAAGATGAGTGCCAAAACTCGGGAGCAGGGACCTATAAAGACCTTGCTTACCCAAGATGGCCACCAAGGGTCACATGGACACAGTGTAGCCAACCAGAAGGCTGCTCCTTTGCCCCAGGAAACCATAGAGAAACTGTGTTTCCCCTGGACTCCCTCTCTAGGCTGTGGTGCAACTCGGGTCAATTGCCACCTACAGTGGAGAAAGCAGACTTCACCTGCCTCAAGCACCCCACCCATAATGAATACACCTTTTATTCTGCCCCACATAAGATGTCCTCTGGCTTGGACTACTTCCTCCTCTCTGCCCCCTTCTCGCTAATCTGCTTAACCCTGCCATAAACCCAAAAACCTGGTCAGATCTGCTTCTGTTATCCTGGACATACTGATCTCTGACTCAGGAACCAAATCCCACCACTGGAGTATAAATGAGTCCCTCCTTCAGGTCCCAGAAATCCAGGATACACTTCCCTCCACTCTTACTGAATTTGTTCAGCTTAATACTGGCTCAGTGTACAAGGCGTCTACCCTGTGGGAGGCACATAAAGCTTTCTTCGGAGGTCAATGCATTTCCACATTCACCCGCCTGAAACGTGATAAGAATTGGTCCAGACTCCTTTTACACCAACTAGAGAGGAGCAGCTTTAGCGCCATCCCAGTGTCACGCCTTCGCCTGGTGTCACAGCTGCAAAACCAATCAGAGAATTAGATAGACATACGGGACCTAAATCTCTGGACTCATCAGGAATTGTATAACGGATCCAATAAGTCACACATGATGATGGAGAACAAAGTCAGAGTTAGGCCACCACTAACCTTCCCCCACTGATCACTCCAACAAGACGCTTCCCCCATTTACTGCCCCTATACTACGGCTGGGACCTGTGCCGAGTTTCATCATAACTTGTATGACGGCCTTACAGCGGGCGAGCGCCCACCTTATAGTCCAGAAACATCTGATGGATTTACTGCCTCTACAGACACCCAAACTGAACTCTGATCTGAAACTTTTATCTCTGACATAACTATTGAGGAACTCATGGAGGTTATTAGCAAACTCCCCCTTCATAAATCTCCAGGTCCGGATGGACTCCTATCAATATTACAGGAAATTCTCTCCAATATTGCCCCCCCACTAGACCTTTATCACTCTTTACTCAAGGGGGGATTCCCCATTCAGACTTTATGCATTCTTACATCACAGTCATTCCAAAGCCGGGTAAAACCCCACCTCCCCAGATGATTACCGGCCAATAACATGGATTATTTCCAATTATAAGATTTCACAAAGATTCTAGTCAACAGTCTTTCCCGGCTCCTTCCATGACTTATCCACAGAGACCAGGTTGGGAATATCCCAACTACACAAGCAGGGAACAACACCCAACGGGCGATAAACCTGGTTGACAATCTCAACAAAACAGACGCCTGCACTGCTATTGAGCTCAGATGCCCAAGAGGAGTTGGATAGGTTAGGTTGGCCCTACATGTTAGTATCCTTGACTCGTGTTGGCTTCATAGGCACTTTTCTAAACGCCATCTGGGCCTTATACTGTCACCCCAGATCCCAGGTCAAGCTCTCATTCACCTATTCCTCTTCTTTTCCTATGAACAATGGCACCAGACGGGGGTGTCCTCTCTCACCCCTATTATTTGTTCTGAGCCTAGAACCCCCAGCAGCTGCTATACATTTGAGTGTGGACATTCACGGGGTGCCCTTGTGTCACAGGGAATATCAATTATCAATATTTACAGATGACTTACTTTTGACCTTGACTGAACCTCATATTTCCCTTCCAGTGCTCCATCACTAATTATCTGCCTTTACCAAACTGTTGGGTTACAAAATAAATACGTCCAAGATGGAAGCACTTCCCTTACATATCCCCAGTAAGACCTTCCCTTCCCTACAGTCCATTTATCCATACAATTGGTGTACTCGGACTCTCAGATATTTGGGTGTTTATATAACAGATGATTACTCTTTGTTAAATCAAGGTAACTACCTACAAAGTGATGAGGTTTGGTATAGAACACCTGACGCTCTCCATGCCTGGAACCTTACTGCATCTGACACATGCTGGAGGTGCCGTCAAGGTGAGGGCTCATTATTCCATATACTATGGCAATGTCCTACCCTCCAGCCCTAAAATCCATGCATGAGAGAGTTCTTGATGTGCCTCTTCCTAATGACCCCATTCATTTTCTATTGGGCTTATCATTTTCAGGAATCTATAAACAGTCCAAGGAATTAGCCACCATATTTTATTGGTGTCAGATGAGTTATCTCTAAGTGTTGGCTCTCTAACCTCCCCCCCAGCTCAGCTACCTGATACTATAACATTGGTTCCAGACATGGAGCACCTTACACCAACCCAAGCTGACCAGCTGGACCTGTTCAATAAAGTATGAGACACATGGGACCATCCGGAATACGGTTTTCCATCTCCACCTTCATCACCTCCAATGCAGATCACCTGATCTCCCTTGGAATGACTGGTGACTGCATTGGTTTGTGGTGTGAATGGATCTGAACCTCCTTTTGTCACCTCTTCCTTTATACAGTTGCAAGAAAAAGTATGTGGACCCCTTGGGATTACGTGGAGTTTTGCATGAATTGGGCATAAAATATGCTCTGAACGTCATCTAAATCACAACAATAGAAGAACACAGTCTGCTGAACATAATACTACACAAACATTAGATGTTGCCATGGTTTAATTGCACATAACATGTAAACATTCACAGTGCAGGGAGGAAAAAGTATGTGAACCTTTGGACTTAATAACTGGTTGACCCTCCTTTGGCAGCAATAACCTCAACCAAACGTTTCCTGTAGTTGCAGATCAGACCTGCACAACGATCTGGAGTCATTTTGGACCACTCCTCTTCACAAAACTGTTTCAGTGTAGCAATATTCTTGGGATGTCTGGTGTGAATCGCTCTCTTAAGGTCATGCCACAGCATTTCAATGGGGTTGAGGTCAGGACTCTGACTGGGCCACTCCAGAAGGCGTATTCTGTGCTGTTGCAGCCATTGTTTTGTTGAATTACTTGTATGCTTTGGGTCATTGTCCTGTTGCATCACCCATCCTCTGCGGAGCTTCAGTTGACGGACAGATGGTCGTACGTTTTCCTGCAAAATGTCTTGATAAACTCTGGAATTCATTTTCCCATCAATGACAACAATCCGTCCAGGCCCTGAGGCAGCAAAGCAGCCCCAAACCATGATGCTCCCTCCGCCATGTTTCACAGTGGGGATGAGGTTTTGATGTTGGTGTGCTGTGCCTTTTTTTCTCCACACATAGTGTTGTGTGTTCTTCCCAAACAACTCAATCTTGGTTTCATCTGTCCACAGTATATTTTGCCAGTAGTGCTGTGGAACATCCAGGTGCTCTTTTACAAACTTCAAACGTGCTGCAATCTTCTTTTTGGACAGCAATGGCTTCCTCCGTGGTGTCCTCCCATGTACTCCATTCTTGTTTCATGTTTTCCTTATTGTAGATGTGTCAACAAAAATGTTAGCATGTGCCAGAGATTTCTGTAGGTCTTTAGCTGACACTCTGGGATTCTTCTTTACCTCATGCAGCATTCTGCGCTGTGCTCTTGCAGTCATTTTTACAGGACGACCACGCCTGGGGAGAGTAGCAACAGTGCTAAACTTTCTCCATTTGTAGACAGTCTGTCTTACCGTGGACACATGGACATCAAGGCTTTTGTAGAAACTTTTGTAACCCTTTCCAGCTTCATGCAAGTCAACAATTCTTGATCGTAGGTCTTCTGAGAGCTCTTTTCTGCGAGGTATGGTTCACATCAGACAGTGCTTCTTGAAACCAGTAAACCCAAAACAGGTGTGTGTTTTTTAAGGGCAGGACAGCTGTCAGCAACACATCCAATATCATCACACAGATTGGAGTCAAGGTTGGCTCACTCCTGGCTCCAATTAGCTCTGGGAGAAGTCATTAAGCTAGAGCCTCACATACTTTTTCCTCCCTGCACTGTGAATGTTTACATGTTATGTGCAATTAAACCATGGCAACATCTAATGTTTGTGTAGTATTATGTTCAGCAGACTGTGTTCTTCTATTGTTGTGACTTAGATGATGTTCAGAGCACATTTTATGCCCAATTCATGCTAAACTCCATGTAATCCCAAGGGGTTCACATACTTTTTCTTGCAACTGTATCTTGGTTGAATATACAGATGTTGTTGTTACGTTCAGCACTTTGTTGGCTGTCAGGTATTAGTATGAGACCGTGCCTGAAGGGAGAAACTAAGGGGTCCCCTTATAGAAAATGTGACAATAATTCATCCAGCCATGACAAACTCTGGCCGTAATTTAATGTAACACAGTGATTTCCTATGATCATCAGCTCCATCTAGAGACCAAAATGGGGTATGTGTCCTGAAAATAACTCAATGCGTAAAAATATCTCAATACTGCATTATGGCCACTAGATGGAGCCAAGGAAATCAGTGTGAGATACAATACACCCAATATTCATCACAGCTGGGTCACATACATTCACATTGTTTTCTTTTACACAGACCTCCAAGTGTTTGTGAAATCTCCCACCACAAAAGGTACTCAGAAAATGAAAGGTGATGACTCCATTTTTATTCTTCTGCTATCAATGGCCAACCCCCGAGGTGCTGTGTGCTCCATCATGAAGAAATGTTGGTGAGATCCACATCTGTCATTTCCCTCATCATCAGAGAACCACACAATTCAGCTTTTGGCTTCATATTTGCTTTATTTATTCAATTTGTGGTGAAACATAAGAGATTGATAGATTTCCATCGTACTATTGTATTGTGACCACTTCATCCATGTCTCTGGGGACCTCTGATCTCCTCCTTCTTCCACAACTTGATCCATGTCTTAGGGGACCTCTGATCTCCCCTATGAACTGTTTCTTCCATGAGGAAAATCAACCATGGAGTATATCTGAGGTGTATATCAGGGTGTGCTTCTTCCCCACATGACAGCTGGGATGTCCAGCAACATTCATCTAGAAAACATTTCCCGCACTCAAGGCACTAATACACCTCCAGGGTTGTGTGGGACCCCTGATGTACAGGAAGACAGGACTTCAGTGAGGAACATTTCCCTCACTCAGGAGAGGAAAGTAGCTTCTTCCCAGTGTGCAATCTCTGATGTCTGTAAAAACTGGACTCACATGAAAAACATTTCCCGCACTCAGAAAAGGAATATGGCTTCTCGCCCGTGTGAGATCGTTGATGCATGTAAAGACTGGACTTACGTGAAAAACATTTCCCGCACTCAGGACAGGAAAGTGGTTTCTCTCCCGTGTGAGATCTCTGATGTCTGTAAAGACTGGACTTACATGAAAAACATTTCCCGCACTCAGAACAAGAAAATGGCTTCTCCCCCGTGTGAGATCTCTGATGCTTGTAAAGACTTGACTTCTCTGAAAAACATTTCCCACACTCAGGACAAGAAAGTGGCTTCTCCCCAGGGTGAGATCTCTGATGTCTGTAAAGATCAGACTTTTGTGAAAAACTTTTCCCGCACTCAGGACAGGAATATGGCTTTTCACCAGTGTGAAACCTCTGATGTCTGTGATAAAAGGACTTGTTTGAAAAACATTTCCCGCACTCAGAACATGAGTATGGTTTTTCCCCCGTGTGAAGCCTTTGATGTGTGACAAGATCTGATTTAAGTATAAAACATTTTTCACACTCAGAACAGGAATACGGCTTTTCTCCTGTGTGAGATCGAATGTGGACATTAAGACCATACTTAGAACAGAAACATTTCCCACACTCAAGACAGGAATATGGCTTCTCTCCTGTGTGAGATCTTATATGGACAATAAGGCAATATTTCAAGCAGAAACATTTCCCGCACTCAGGACAGGAAAAAGGCTTCCCACCTGTGTGAGATCTTTTATGAATATTAAGACCAGATTTGTAACGGAAACACTTCCCGCACTCAGGACAGGGATACGGCTTCTCCCCCGTGTGAGATCTTTTATGCACATTAAGATGGTATTTATAATAGAACCACTTCCCACACTCAGTACAGGAGAAGCTCTTCCCTGCTGGAAGGCCGGTCCGGTCCCGCACAGTCTGAGGTTCCTCAGGATATGAGATCTTTTATGCTTATTAAGGCTGGATTTAGAATGGAAACATTTCCCGCACTCAGTACAGGAGAACCTCTTCCCTGCTGGAAGGCCGGTCCGGTCCCGCACAGTCTGAGGTTCCTCAGGATACGAGGAATCCGAGGGTCCATCTACACTGGGTGGTGCCGGATGGACATTGGAGGGAGCCGGGTTTTCTCCTGGACTATACTGTGTGATGTCCTCATCTTCTACTTTCCAGTCTGGAGACAAAGTGAGACAATCCTCGGAGGTTTTCCTCATCTCCCGGCCATGGACTAAAATACAAAGACAAAGAGGATTACTAGACAGGAGCTGATTGGTTTCCCCAAACCAGGACTCCGCCCACATCAGGCAGCTTGGTCTCTGAGGAGCTTACATTTCCACCCTCAAGGGAACTAGGAAATGGCTCCTCTGATCTCCTACCAGGTCATTTCTTTATTCATGGACCTTAGTCAGAGAGTGAGGAAACAACCAGAACTGTCTTTTATAGGAGGGACAGTGATGAGGGGATTATAGGACGAGGGTCCCCACCCCCTCTATCACTCATCGCCATCTTCCCAACACAAGAAGTACTGCACTTCCTTATTTAGTCCATGATTTAGTCATGAAGAACAGCGGGGCTGAGCCCCACCAGAGGTCAGAGAGTGAGGATGGGGGGAGAACAACCAAGATGAAGACTGGACTGATCCTGAAGACCACCATCATTGGGGTATTGACTCCTCCCTCATTATCACTTTCTGTTTAAGGATCCTAAGTTGGAGGATGTTATCACATTATTATCACCATGTAAAAGTCTGTGCTCCAATCACATCATCCGATATAAAATGTCCAGCTGGGAGGAAATGGGGGGAACAAAAGAGAATCCATATTATGTATATATAGCAGTGGGGGGAGGGGGGAGAGCAGAAGTCAGGAGTATGTAAAGTACAAGATAATGTATAACATACAGCAGATAGGACTATATAGTATCAGAATGATATATATAAGTATATATACAGTATGAGTATATAGTGCAGGGGTAAGGAGTATGTAATGTACAACAGAGTATATAGTGCAGGGGTAAGGAGTATGTAATGTACAACATAGAGTATATAGTACAGGGGTCAGGAGTATGTAATGTACAACATAGAGTATATAGTGCAGGGGTCAGGAGTACGGAATGTACAACATAGAGTATATAGTGCAGGGGTCAGGAGTATGTAATGTACAACATAGAGTATATAGTGCAGGGGTCAGGAGTATGTAATGTACAACATAGAGTATATAGTCCAGGGGTCAGGAGTACGGAATGTACAACATAGAGTATAAAGTGCAGGGGTCAGGAGTATGTAATGTACAACATAGAATATATAGTGCAGGGGTCAGGAGGATGTAATGTACAACATAGAGTATATAGTGCAGGGGTCAGGAGTATGTAATGTACAACATAGAGTGTATAGTGCAGGGGTCAGGAGTATGTAATGTACAACATGAAGTATATAGTGCAGGGGTCAGGAGTATGTAATGTACAACATAGAGTATATAGTGCAAGGGTCAGGAGTATGTAATGTACAATATAAATTATACAGTGTAAGGGTCAGGACTCATAATATAGGTATTCAGCAATCAGTGGAAGATTAAATGTTTACTGTAAACAAGTTGCAGAGATCCCACGCCGCTGCCTCCCATCTCCTGAGACTGCACTCAGTGACTTGGGTCTGAGACACTACAGACATATCCCTCCACCCGGCACAGCCAGCAGACCACAGAGCAAGGAATCCTGGGAGAAATGTTCTGTCAGAGATCTTACTAGACCCGGACATGGCACAGAATACCCAAGACACACACACCCCAGGTGCCTAGGTCTAGTAATATCTATGGTGAAAATCCACATTTTGCTGCCAGCTGAACCCCAGAACCTCCATAAATCCAGTCTAGAGACATAAATTGTGTCTGCAGCACAGAGAAGGAAGATTATCCGAGAGAAATCCAGGAATACAGGACGGGGAACACAGCTCAGGAAAGTGACCAGGGGATTACAGGCTGATATCACCCAGTCCCCGCCCTACTCTGGACCAATCAGTGAGCAGTATGGGTGGAGGAATGGATTTAGTGTTCATGACCCACCTGTGCTGATCTCTGTAGGAGTGTCCTCCTCTATAAATGTCCCCGTTATTCCATCCTCCTCCATAGACTGCTGATCATCCCTCACATACGCCTCTTCTTCTTCTGCTTTCACCTCAACTTTTATATCTATCAGATCTTCAACCTAAAACAAAATAATAATAGAAGAGTTCATTTGTAAAACATGAACTCCAATATTGTGGCATCACATAAAAAAATCACTTCTATGAGTCCATGTTCTAAATGCTCCATCCCACCAACCTTGTAATGGTGGGGGATGGTGTGACCTTCCTGTGTGGAATCCCGGGAATACAGAGGACGGGGACATCTCTCTGGTGGGTTCCTGGTATTAGGTGGCTCCATCATATCCTTGTGTCCTTCTGAAAACTCCTCCATCACTCCATACTCCTCATCCTCCTCTTTATACTCTTCTTTAACATCAATATTATCATCCCCGAGGATTCCACTCTGAAAGATATAATAAAACATTCATTGTAACAAACATGCTGTGTATAAATCACAACTACCAATAATTGTCATCATCTACCTGATGATGGTGAGGGATGGTGTGACCTTCCTGTGTGGAATCCCGGGAATACAGAGGACGGGGACATCTCTCTGGGGGGTTCCTGTAGCTGGATGACTCCACCATGGTGTCCTGGTACAGATCTTTGTGTTCTTCTGCAATCTCTGACTCCTCCATCCCCCCATCCTCATCCTCCTCCTCCTCCTCTTTTATCTCTTCTTTAACCTCAACTTTAGGATCTCTCAGGTTTCCACTCTGAATATATAATAAAATGCCATCAATGGTAACAATGCAGATAATGTACAGATCCTAATGATACTATCAGTGATTGTTCCTCATCTACCTGATGATGGTGAGGGATGGTGTGACCTTCCTGTGTGGAATCCCGGGAATACAGAGGACGGGGACATCTCTCTGGTGGGTTCCCATGACTGGATCCATCTGTAGGAAACACACACACTGACTGAATCCATTGTTTCTATGTGTTTATCAGATGATGGGGGATCTAGGTGGATCCTCCGTACTGCTCTCTCCTTTACAATAAAGTCTCCTCTTACCCGGTGATGTGAGGGGCGGCTGATTGTCCATCATGACGTCCTTGTAGAGATCCTTGTGTCCTTCTAAATACTCCCACTCCTCCATGGAGAAATAGACAGTGACACCCTGACACCTTATAGGAACCTGACACACACAATGATACAGTCACCATCCAGACACATCCCTTGTCTGTTACTGGAGAATGTCCCAGAATTCCCGGCACCGCTCACCTCTCCTGTCAGCAGCTCAGTGATCTCTCTGGTGACTTCTAGAATCTTCTTCTTCTTTCTCTCTTCTATCAGGGAGGGAGGTGGAGGCAATGTGATGTCATATGATCTCCAGACTTCACAGGAGGAAAACTCTACATCTGAACACAAAGAGTCACATCAAATGATATTCCCAGAATCCTCCTCACCTCTCCATTCAGGTCTCCATTTTATTAAAGCCCCTCTTCAGGCTGAGGTATAATTCCCCCCCACAGGACCCCCACACTACGCAGGGTATAGGCTTGTTGCAGCATTCTGATGTCATTACATACAACGCAGGACCAACAGTTTTTTTGCTTATGAGGATGCCACATCCCACATCCTAACACCATAGAATAAAAAGAAAGGAGCCAAATGAAGGGACATTGCGAGGAGGAGCTGTGATGTCATTTTATTCTCTGACTCTGGGTGGAGGGACATTGGGAGGAGGAGCTGTGAGGTCAGTGTGATGTCATAGGATTCTCTGACTCTGGATGGAGGGACATTGGGAGGAGGAGCTGTGAGGTCAGTGTGAGGTCATAGGATTCTCTGACTCTGGATGGAGGGACATTGAGAGGAGGGGCTGTGAGGTCAGTGTGATGTCATAGGATTCTCTGACTCTGGGTGGAGGGACATTGGGAGGAGGAGCTGTGAGGTCAGTGTGATGTCATAGGATCCTCTGACTCTGGATGGAAGGACATTGGGAAGAGGAGCTGTGAGGTCATTGTGATGTCATAGGATTCTCTGACTCTGGATGGAGGGACATTGGGAGGAGGGGCCGTGAGGTCAGTGTGATGTCATAGGATTCTCCGACTCTGGATGGAGGGACATTGGGGGAGGAGCTGTGAGGTCAGTGTGATGTCATATGATTCTCTGACTTTGGATGGAGGGACATTGGGAGGAGGGGCTGTGAGGTCAGTGTGATGTCATAGGATTCTGCATCCCCCACCACTTATAAAAGTGGTATAATCCTTTGATATAGACTGATGAGGTAAGAAAGTGATTGGTGGGAAAGGTGACACAGCTCCACAATGAGGAGAATGTTCCGGCCCCGGAAGTGGGGGAATGTTCTGCCCCTGAAGGGGTTCATCTGGGTTCCCACACTATATATGTGTGTATCATCATCTGCTGGAGATAAAAGACATCACAGTGACTATGGAGGAAGAGGACGGACGTGACGATGGAGGAAGAGGACGGACGTGACTATGGAGGAAGAGGACGGACGTGACCATGGAGGAAGAGGACGGACATGAGTATGGAGGAAGAGGACAGACATGACTATGGAGGAAGAGGACGGACATGACTATGGAGGAAGAGGACGGACGTGACCATGGAGGAAGAGGACGGACGTGACCATGGAGGAAGAGGACAGACATGACGGGGGGTTACTGGGTGTAAATAGAACATAACATCTTATTACCTCCTCTGCTGCCACTTCCAGCCACGTCTCCTCTCTACTTCCTGTCTGTACCTGACATCACGTCCTGTCTGTACCTGACATTACTTCCTGTCTGTACCTGACATCACTTCCTGTCTTCCATAGAGACTTCCTGTCTGGGAAGAAGTGAGATCCCCACCTTGTGGAGCTCAGAGGAACTGCAGCCCCGAGAAGCGTCTGGTAGTGTGACCCCGGCCTTGTGCTGGGTGTGTATGGACTGTAGATCCTTGTGTAGGGAGGAAATGACTCCTATCTGTGACTGCTGTAACCTGCTGACTGGCATCTCCTGTGAAATCTGACACTTGCACTGGATACACACAAGGCAGTCAGGGATTTCAGCCCCTCCCTTCTCCTCTCAGACTGTAATACAGAGAGAGCCAATCAGAAGAGGTATTAAAGGAGCCAATGACAGGGACTTTCTCAAGCAGGAAGTGCAGCTGCAAAGCATTGTGGAATATGCAGTCCTGAACAGAAATGGCCTGATAGGCTGATATGAGGGATGGAACTACAGAGACCAGCATGCTTAGTGAGGAGAGTGAAGGACTCCATCTTGTTTTTCCTGAGGGGAGGCAGTCTGCATGTGGCAGGAGACAGTCTGGACCTGGCAGAGAAGTGCTCAGGGTCAGTTCACTCCATGTTTAGGTATCTGCATCAGTCAGGGAACATCCAACCTGAGAGATGTGGCCTACAGTACAGTGCCTACACCGACAGTGTGAAGGGCTCATCGTGAGGTGACCACAGGAGCCGGTCATTTCCAGGACCATGGTTTGGGCCTTAGTCCCAGGATCTGGTGAGAGGGATTTTGCCCCCTGGCAGATGACAGGAACACGGCACACAGAGACATGACACTTCTCCCATACTCACCAGGCACTGGGTTGTGTAGATGGTCCTGCTATATAGACACAGTGTTTGCTTTGCTATACAAATCCTGCCACGGGATTACAATGATACTTTACCATAGGAGTGTAAGTGCACCAATGAAAGTGTCTCGCTGAAGACCCCAACATTCATCCTGTTACCAAGAGACTGAAGTTACTGGTGCCATACGGGCACGCGCATGCGTATTCAGGCCTCTATATTGCATGGTGTGGGAGGGAATAGCTCTACCTTGGAAAGTAGCTATGAAGCATCAGTTGGGCGCAGTGTTTGCCTATTGGGCTTGTGGTGTCGGGGGTTAGAAGGGAGAAGTCTGACACCACAGAGAGTCATCCTTCTGCTCTCCTCCTGCTTGGACATCATAGAGCTGAGTTTATGTAAAGGGGTTTAGACCCACTTTGAGGGCGCCATGTAAGTGTTTCCTCTGCTCTTGGGGTTATTCACGGTTGGAATCCCCTGAAAGCAGCCTGAGTGTAAAAGTGAGTTCTATTGCTTCCGGTCTCAGGATTTGCTGTTCTCTGGATTCACCGAACGTATACCTGTTGTTCATGTTTATTACTTCCCATAGAGGTCTTACAGTAAAGCTGATCTCTGTGTTTATTATACCGTGTGTGCTTTTCATTGGTCCTTGTACTTCACTATTGTCAGGGGTGTCAGTTGGGGCTGAGACAGTTCTTGGGGTTGGGAGGCAGAGTGCTGGAGTGAACAAACTTACCCCCTTTGGGGGGATCGCTACACTGATAGAGGGGTCACCTCCACTCCCACCAAGGGGGACAGAAATATATGACTGCCTAGTCCAGCCTTCCTCAGCCAGGGATCCTCCAAAGTTTTCTCGGGGTTCCTTCAGCAATGAACAATTCCTGTGTGAATTTGTCAGATTACAAGTCCCCATTATCTGGGTAAGGGGGTGTCAATCATCGCACGTCGCTGACATTTACAGATCTAGAGAAGAGTTTTAAATTGCCAACAAATTACGTTTCCCTCCCAGATTCCTTTTTACACTCAGCCGATGCGGGGCCGCTGCATTTTTCAAAGTCCTACTTGTCACATTTTTAGTGCAGGTTTGCTGTGGTAAAAAAAAAGCCACACAAAAAACGCACCTCCCCATTGAAATCAATGGAAAACATGGCAAACCACATCAAAAATGCACCTGCCTTGTGTTTTTGGTGCAGTTTGTGAGTCACATGCATTGCCTGTACTTGTTGGGGGGTCAAAGAACAGCCTCATTCACTTCAATGGGTCACATTCAGCAGGAGATACACCCATCAAAAGTGACATCTTGGGGATAATTCCTGCTGTGACTGCGAAGACAACCATCACTACTGGGATATGTGTAGATGCTGCCCACTGCCTCTGAAGATATAGGGGGCAGTAAAAGTTCAGCTCAACTGTGAGGTCTAACAATATAAAGGAAAACTCTGCTTCAAAACTAAATAGATGTGGGGTTCCCCTTTAATCCATACCAGTTCCTCATCCAACATTAGGAGAAGTATGAAGATGAAGGGGAACTCCACTTAAAAATGAACTAATGATAACAAGGTGTTATCTTATTGACAAATGGTGGGTCCCCCATATACCCCAGTAATGGTTGGCTCCCCCGAACTCCATTGTAATGGTGGGTTCCCCCACACACCCCAGCAATGGTGCCCCCCCCGCGCACACACCCTGGTAATGGTGAGCCCTCCCGCACACACCCAGGTTATGGTGGATTCCTCCATACACATAAGTAATGGTAGGTCCCCCTGCATATCCCAGCAATGGGGGTTTTCCCCACAAACCCTGGTAAAGGTAGGTCCCCCCACACACCTATGCCATGGGCCCATTAGCACACCTAGGATTGACATGGGGTGATGCCAGTTAGAGGGGTGGGAGATTAGTGAACATTCTCTCCTGGATCCCCCCTTCCTTTCATTGAACATTTACTCCTGGATTTCCACTTCCCATGGTGAACATTCACTCCTGGATTTCTCCCTCCTGGAGTGAGCATTCGTTCATGGATCTCCCCTTCCTTCAGTGAATGTTCACTCCTGGATCCCCCTTCCTTCAGTTAACATTGACTGATGGATATCAGAGGATGGGGAGACGTCAGAGGTCCATCAGCTTCATCAGATGACAGGGGAGTCATCAGAGGTCCATCAGCTTCATCAGATGACAGGAGAGACATCAGAAGTCCATCAGCTTCATCTGAGAATGGGGAGACATCAAAATGTCCATCAGCTTCATTGTAGAACAAGGGAGACATCAGAGGTCCATCAGCTTCATCAGATGACAGGAGAGACATTATAGGTCAATCAGCTTCATCTGAGAACAGGGGAGATATCAAAATGTCCATCAGCTTCATTGTAGAACAAGGGAGACATCAGAGGTCCATCAGCTTTATCAGAGGACAGGGGAGTCATCAGAGGTCCATCAGCTTTATCAGAGGACAGGGGAGTCATCAGAGGTCTATCAGCTTCATCAGAGGACAGGGGAGTCATCAGAGGTCCATCAGCTTTATCAGAGGACAGGGGAGTCATCAGAGGTCCATCAGCTTTATCAGAGGACAGGGGAGTCATCAGAGGTCCATCAGCTTCATCAGAGGACAGGGGAGACATCAGAGGTCCATCAGCTTTATCAGAGGACAGGGGAGTCATCAGAGGTCCATCAGCTTCATCAGAGGACAGGGGAGTCATCAGAGGTCCATCAGCTTTATCAGAGGACAGGGGAGACATCAGAGGTCCATCAGCTTTATCAGAGGACAGGGGAGTCATCAGAGGTCCATCAGCTTCATCAGAGGATAGGCACACATCAGAGGTCCATCAGCCTCATTGGAGATGGGAGACATCAGAGGTCCATTAGCTTCATCAGAGGACAGAGGAGAAATCAAAGGTCTATCAGCTTCATCAGAGGACAGGGGAGACATCAGAGGTCCATCAGCCTCATTGGAGACAGGGGAGACATCAGAGGTCCATTAGCTTTATCAGAGGACAGAGGAGAAAACAGAGGTCTATCAGCTTCATCAGAGGACAGGGGAGACATCAGAGGTCCATCAGCTTCATCATAGGACAAGGGAGACATCAGAGTTCCATCAGCTTTATTGGAGGACAGGGGAGACATCAGAGTTACATCAGCTTTATTGGAGGACAGGGGAGTCATCAGAGGTCCATCAGCTTCATCAGAGGATAGGCACACATCAGAGGTCCATCAGCCTCATTGGAGATGGGAGACATCAGAGGTCCATTAGCTTCATCAGAGGACAGAGGAGAAATCAAAGGTCTATCAGCTTCATCAGAGGACAGGGGAGACATCAGAGGTCCATCAGCCTCATTGGAGACAGGGGAGACATCAGAGGTCCATTAGCTTTATCAGAGGACAGAGGAGAAATCAGAGGTCTATCAGCTTCATCAGAGGACAGGGGAGACATCAGAGGTCCATCAGCTTCATCGTAGGACAAGGGAGACATCAGAGTTCCATCAGCTTCATCGTAGGACAAGGGAGACATCAGAGTTCCATCAGCTTTATTGGAGGACAGGGGAGTCATCAGAGGTCCATCAACTTCATCAGAGGACTGGGGAGACATCAGAGGTCCATCAGCTTCATCGTAGGACAAGGAAGACATCTGAGGTCCATCAGCTTTATTGGATGACAGAGGAGTCATCAGAGGCTGTCACGGATCCCACCCACATGCACACGGCCACAGTGACTAGCTAACAGAGGCGTGCACATCTGGCCGTGACTTGGTGTAAAGAGGGAATGAGGGGGACTTATTTTGTCACAGCCCGCACTACCTCTCCTCTCATATTAGGACCCATGCAGTTTATGTTGTCTATATGGAGGAGGTGTAGGGTTAGATTCATCCTAGGCTCTAAGTGTTCCCCCATGACCAACATCATTTTTAATCCAAGTCTCCCAGATAGTCTGGCCATTGGTCGAGTGCCTCCTTGGGCTGAGGTTAATCTATTCCAATTGCAACATTTGGTCAATCCCGTAATTCACAACCTTAAATCCTTCCCTGACATTCAAAAAGCTGCTCGCATTCCACCCCATCAGTATTTTGTTTATCTACAGATACAACACATTTTCTCCTCCAAAGCCTCTTCTCTGACTCTTGAACAACCTACCCCTTTAGATCATATCTGCATCCAAGGCCCACACCACCGGGACATCATTTCCGCTACGTATACATTGCTGGTAGATGTCGCCCTTTTTCTATTGGTTCTCCCCTTTATATGTGTAAATGGTCCCGTTTCCTTCAATGTGATATTGGGTTGGATCAATGGAGTAGGATTTGGGAGGCCTCTTCTAAATCTTCTGTGTGTGTAATGTATACAGAAAATCCTTCTAAGACCCCGATGTTTTGGTATCGGACCCCTGAGGTTCTCCATGATCATAACCTGAATGTTTCTTCTGTTTGCTGGTGTTGTGGGACGGAAACTGACACTCTTTTCTACATTTTTTGGGATTGCCGGTCCATTGCGCCCTTTTGGAGGAGGTCCTTACCCCATTGTGGTGACTTCTGCGGGCTCCTGTCCCTTTTGAGCCCATTTACTTTCTGTTGGGTCTACCTTTTCGGGTCTCTCTAAATGTGCGAGGAAACTTTCCACCTACATGAGGGCAGCCAGGAGAACCATTCCCATGCATTGGCTGTCTTCTATGTCCCCCATGTTACCGGCACTGATGAAGGTCAGAGCAGAAATGAGAAAGTTGGAGTACCTACCTGCATTACACCCTGCTACTGTCCCTGCGCTGGAGGCAGTTCAGGACCCACGGGACACCTATGACACCGATCTGTCTGCTCCGATCGTTTGTGATTGATGTCCATGTCACTGTTTTGTATTGACATTGTATGTTCTTATGTACCTCTCATCGATGAGCTGCTTTATCAGCCTTCTCTCCCTCTCTGCTTTTATTTTACATTTACCTTTGTGACTGCTTGTTGTAATGTGTGACATAGAGAGGGAAATGGGTGCTAATAGGCTGCAGGAGATCTACTGAGACATAGAGAGGGAAATGGGTGCTAATAGGCTGCAGGAGATCCGCTGAGACATAGAGAGGGAAATGGGAGCTAATAGGCTGCAGGAGATCCGCTGAGACATAGAGAGGGAAATGGGTGCTAATAGGCTGCAGGAGATCCGCTGAGACATAGAAAGGGAAATGGGTGATAATAGGCTGCAGGAGATCTGCTGAGACATAGACAGGAAATGGGAGCTAATAGGCTGCAGGAGATCTGCTGAGACATAGAAAGGGAAATGGGTGCTAATAGGCTGCAGGAGATCTGCTGAGACATAGAGAGGTAAATGGGTGCTAATAGGCTGCAGGAGATCTGCTGAGACATAGAAAGGGAAATGGGCGCTAATAGGCTGCAGGAGATCTGCTGAGACAATGAAATGTGTATGAAATGGATGGATGTGCAGACACTCCCAGAAGATGATGTCATTATGAGTGGATTGATATATATTTTTGCATTGTCCCCCCCAGAAGGATCAGGTTTGGCGGGATCGCTCTCATTAGCTATACATTTGTATTTTGTGTTCTGTGTTTGTAAGACTTTTCTATATGTAATAAGAGATGTTTGTTGAACAGTTGGTTACATAAGAGTTACATTTATTTCTTCTTCCTTTATTCAGTAATGTTTCATCTCCCGTAGTATCCCTGTAAGGTACATATTATACAGGAAGGGGGATTATGGGATGGATCTCGGGGCTGCAGTTCCTCTGAACTCCACAAGGTGGGGATCTCACCTATACTCACACAGGAAGTCTCTATGGAATACAGACAGGAAGTGATGTCAGGCACAGACAGGAAGTGATGTCAGGTACAGACAGGAAGTTCCAGAAGAGAGGTGATTCGGGAAGAAGTAAAGAGGAGACGTTGGTAGAAGTGGCAGCAGAGGAGGTAATAAGATGTTATTTCCTATTTACAACAAATGTATATAAATCTGAGGCTCTTTTAGGAATGTTGGGGGTTTAAGCAATGAAAGGGGCTTTATAGCAACTTAAATGTGTAATATGTGTAACATTGTTCTGTTTATCTCCTCCTCCCCTCCCCCGCCTGTCTCCAGCACTGCACCCGGGGACTAGCAGGGAGGGGAGAGACCTTGCAGTGTAATGAGAACCGATTGGCTGCTCCTCAGGAAAGGGGAGTGTCCTGCTTATCCTTTCTCCCTTTCACTCCCAGAGCCGTTTTGGCATTTTTGCACATTTAAAAAATCACTTTATCCTGAAGATGACACAAAACCCCCAAAATATCGATTTTCTGAAAGTAGAGACTTTAGAGAATAAAATAGTGTCAGTTCTAATTTTTATGTCACAAAATATCACAAAGTCTAGGAAATGCCAAATTTCAGTAATAAATTATTATTATTATTACATGGAGTTTATATAGCGCCAAAGGGTTTGCTCAGCGCTGTACAATAGAGGGGGGGGACAATACATGAAACATTACAGTAACAACAAACAGCACACGAGGGGTAAGAGGGCCCTACTCTTAGGAGCTTACAATCTAGGAGGGAGGGGGTAGTGGTACAGGAGGAAGTGGCTGTGGGGGATGGAGTGGTAGGAGGAATGAAGAACGGCTGTTAGGTGAGGGTGGGGTAGGCTTCCCTGAAGAGGTGGGTTTTCAGAGAGCGCCTGAAGGTGAAGAGGGAAGGTGACAGTCTGATGGATTGGGGTAGTGAGTTCCAGAGGATGGGGGAGGACCTGGGGAAGTCTTGCAGACGTGTGTGGGAGGAATTCTGAAGGACCCTCTGCACACTGGTATATATTTCAGAATTTCTAGAGTTAATGTGGTTACACCCCTTTAGCACCTGATGGATAAATGCATGCACTAGCTGTATGGATTTGAGCACAGGGATCTCTTGTTTGGTGTGTGTGAGGAGAAGACCAGGGGGCAAGACAGAAGGAGGTCCTGTGAAGAGCGAAGGGTACGGGTAGGGTGGTACCTGGGAATCAGGTTGGTTAGGTAGTTAGAGGCAGTGTTGTGAATGACTTTGTAGGTCAGAGTGAGTAGTTTGAATTTGATGCGTTGGGCAACTGGGAGCCAGTGGAGGGAGAGGCAGAGGGGGGTGGCAGAGGTGGAGCGGGTGGTGAGGTGAGGGAACACGGCGAGAGGAACGCGCGGAGCAAAGGTAAGTGAATTGACACGGGGGGGACTTGGCTTACTACTTGGGGGGGAATAGTACTATGGGGGATGAAATACTATATGAGGGATGAATTAATATGGGGGATGAATTAATATGGGGGATGAATTACTATATGGGGGATGAATTACTATATGGGGGATGAATTACTATATGGAGGATGAATTACTATATGGGGGAAGAATTACTATATGGGGGATGAATTACTATGGGGGATGAATTACTATGGGGGATGAATTACTATATGGGGGATGAATTACTATATGGGGGATGAATTACTATATGGGGGATGAAATAATATGGGGAATGAATTACTATATGGGGGTTGAATTACTATATGGGGGATGAATTACTATATGGGGGTTGAATTACTATATGGGGGTTGAATTACTATATGGGGGTTGAATTACTATGGGGGATGAATTACTATATGGGGGATGAATTACTATATGGGGGATGAATTTATATGGGGGATGAATTACTATATGGGGGTTGAATTACTATATGGGGGATGAATTACTATGGGGGATGAATTACTATATGGGGGATGAATTTATATGGGGGATGAATTACTATATGGGGGATGAATTACTATATGGGGGATGAAATAATATGGGGAATTAATTACTATATGGGGGTTGAATTACTATATGGGGGATGAATTACTATATGGGGGATGAATTAATATGGGGGATGAATTACTATATGGGGGATGAATTACTATAGGGGTGATGAATTTAATATGGGGGATGAATTACTATGGGGGATGAAATAATATGGGGAATGAATTACTATAGGGGGGATGAATTACTATATGGGGGATGAAATAATATGGGGAATGAATTACTATATGGGGGATGAATTACTATATGGGGGATGAATTACTATGGAGGGTGAATTACTCTGGGGGATGAATTACTCTGGGGGATGAATTACTATATGGGGGATGAATTACTATATGGGGGATGAATTACTATGGGGGATGAATTACTATGGGGGAATATTACTATACTTACTATGGATGACACATACACATCATTCATCTACTCTTGGTCCGGCCCCCGGGTCCAATATATGAACCCATTGCGGCCTTCAAGTCAAAAAGTTTGCCCACCCCTGGTCTAGCCGCTGAGTTCAGGATGGTCTGAAGCGGGGAGAGCCTGCACTGGGGTAGGCCGGTGAGGAGGGAGTTGCAGTAGTCCAGACGTGAGATAATCAGGGAGTGTACGAGTAGTTTGGTGGTGTCTGGGGTAAGGAAGGAGCGTATCTTGGCGATGTTGCGGCGGTGGAGCCTGCATATGTTTGTAAGTGATTTGACATGAGGTTGGAAGGAAAGGTTTGAGTCCAGAATGACGCCAAGGACTTTGGCTTGCGGGGTGGGATTGATGGTGGTGTTGTTGGTGATGATGGATAGGATGGGGGGGGGTGAGGGCAGGGGGGAAGACGAGAAGCTCGGTTCTGGAGAGGTTAATCTTGAGGAAATGGAGCGACTTCCAGTCTGAGATGTCATTTAGGAATTGATTGATGCGGGCAGAGAATGTGGGGGTGAGGTGGGGGGGTTGAGAGGTAAATTTGAGTGTCATCAGCGTGGAGGTGGTAGTTTAAGCCGTGTGAGTGTATGAGTTTGCCAAGGGAGGAGGTGTAGATGGAGAATAGAAGGGGTCCAAGGACAGAGTCTTGGGGGACCCCAACAGAGAGGGGGAGGGAGGGGGAGGTGGCACTGTTGTAGGAAACGCTGAAGGAGCGTCGGGATAGGTAAGAGGAGAACCAGGAGAGAGCGGTGTCTCTGATGCCAAGGGAGAGTAGTTTATTAAGGAGGAGGGGTGGTCAACTGTGTCGAAGGCCGCGGAGAGGTCCAGGAGGAGGAGGACAGAGTAGTCGCCTTTGGCGGTTAGTAGGTCGTTAGTGATTTTGAGGAGGGCGGTTTCGGTGGAGTGTAGGGGACGGAAGCCGGACTGTAGTGGATCAAGGAGGTTGTTGTGAGTTAGGTGGGCGCTTAGGTGATCGTAGATTAGGCGCTCAAGGAGCTTGGAAGTGAGTGGCAACAGGGAGATGGGTCTGAGGTTGTTTGGGTCAGTGGGGTCCAGGGAGGGCTTTTTGAGTATGGGGGTGATGTGCGCATGCTTTAGGGGGGAGGGTAATGTGCCAGTAGTGAGGGAGAGATTGAAGATATGGGTGAGGGAGCGGATGAGGGAAGAGGGGGATGACCGGAGGAGTTGAGAGGGGATAGGATCCAGGGGGCAGGTAGTGAGGCGGGCTTCTGAGAAGACCCTGGTGACTTCCTCAGTGGTAGCAGGGCTGAAGGAGTACAGTGCTGGGGGGGTTACGGTAAGCGGGGCCTTGGGTGTGGTGGGGGGCAGTGTGGTTGCGAGGTCAGGGGAGGGGAGAGAAGAGAGGGTGATAGGGGGGAGGCTAGGTGGGGAGGTAGATTGCGAGTTGACAATGTCCTTACGGATTGAGTCAATCTTGTTGTGGAAATGGGTGGCAATCTCGTGGGGGGTGAGTGAGGTACTGAGTGGAGGGGGGGGGGAGAGCAGGGAGTTGAAGGTGGAGAAGAGTCGGTGAGGGCAGGTGGAGAGGGTGTTGATCAGGTTTACAAAGTAGGCCTGCTTGGCGGCGTGGAGGGAGGAGGTGTAAGTGAGAAAGGCAGATTTGTAGAGGGAGAATGCATGAGGGGACCTGGTTTTGCGCCATAGTCTCTCCAGCGCGTGACGGCGATGTTTGAGGCGTTTAGTGCTGTCGTTCTGCCATGGTTGGAGCGGTCTGGGTTTGATGTTGCGTGTGGTTAGGGGTGCCAGAGAGTCTAGGGCAGCTGACAGTGAGTCATTGTATGTGGTGGTGGCTAGGTCAGGACATGACAGTGGAAGGATGCTGTCGTGTAGGTGGTCGGCAGCCAAGTGGAGGGGGGCCGGGTTCAGGTTGCGGCTGGTGATGGTTTGGCGCTTTTGGGGGGGGGAGTTGGGGGAAGGGGAGACGGAGAACGTGAGGAGGTGGTGGTCGGAGAGAGGGAAGGGGGTGTTAGTGAACTGGTTGAGGGTACAGAGGTGGGAGAAGACGAGGTCCAGGGTGTTCCCATCGATGTGGGTGGAGGATTGAGTGTGCTGTGTGAGTGCGAAGGAGGATACACTTAAGTTAATTTCAGGGCACAAAAAAGCAATAAATAACCCATTTATTTGTAAAAATATAAAAGACGAGGTTGCAGCGAGTAAATAGATATCCAACATGTCAGACCTTAAGTTGACATGTTGGATACCTTTTGCCATGCATATATGTGGGGGTGCCTTAAAATTTTTCAAGGGGAGGAGTTATGTACTTAGGTGTAACGTTAATTCTTTACAATTAAAGAAAAACATTTTACTTAAGGGGACAAAGTCATCTATGTGATGACTTTTGATGAGAGGTTCTCTTTATTGAGACATCCAGGGTCTAAAAGACCCCAATGTCTCCCCTGTACTCCATTGGATGTAATGTAGAGCGCATCGCATCGCATTATATTCTTTGCCATCCTCGATGGTCGGGAAATCTGTCATAAAGTCACTTCTGGGTCAGGACAAGAAGGGAGTGAACATCTCCTCCATCCCCTCTACCCTCCGGGACCCACTGAACCGGGTCCACAGATGGGCAAGCAGAGCCGGGGAAGCATAGTAGGTACAGGAGAGGTTCACACACACGGGGTGGCAGAGGCTGGCACCTGAAAGGAGAGCCCTGCAGCTTGCCCACAGCAGGGATAAAGATTAAAAACAATACTTGCCAGGTGGGGCTACAATACCTCTGGTGGGGCTCAGCCCCACTGTTCTTCATGACTAAATCATGGAGTAAATAAGGAAGTGCAGTACTTCTTGTGTTGGGAAGATGGTGATGAGTGATAGAGGGGATGGGGACCCTCATCCTATAATCCCCTTATCACTGTCCCTCCTATAAAAGACAGTTCTGGTTGTTTCTTCACTCTCTGACCTCTGGTGGGGCTCAGCTCCACTGTTCTTTATGATTAAATCATGGAGTAAATAAGGAAGTGCAGTACTTCTTGTGTTGGGCAGATGGCAATGAGTGATAGAGGGGGTGGCAGCTCCCTCAGGCCTCTGCAAAGCCTTCTCATGCTGACGATATCCTGCCAAACACTTCCTTGGGACATGGAACACTACTCCTGAGGAATCACACTCCTAGTCTTCATAACCTCCTTCATAACTATGAGTAATCAAAAGGATATTGTCCTTTCTTGGAATGTCTGTGGCCTGCATGACCAAAGAAGAGAACGGCTGTCTCAATATTCCTCAGCCATCAAGACCCTTCCATTGTATGCCTTCAGGAGACTCACATGACTTTGGATACTCTTCATCTTTTGAAACGCTCTAAGTTTCCCCTTCAGTTCCATGCTGCACACTCTCAGTACTCTAGGGGCATGAGTATCATGGTAATGTCAGGGCTCCGGGAATGACCAGAGGTATGTGAACTGACGCAGGGAAACGCAGGCTTCAGATATAGTATAAACAATAAGACAATTTATTAACCACTTCCCGTCCGGCCGCTGTTTATAAACGGCAGGACGGGACACCTCCAGGAGCGGGTTGCCGTCTCTAAACGGCACCTTGTATCTGAGGCTCGTGCGCGGCTCCTAGAGCGCGCACCCGCGAGCCCGATGATCGCCGAGTCCGACGGACACGGTGGATTACGTGACATGGTATGGGACCAATGAAATCGGTCCCATACCATGTGATCAGCTGTGTCCAATAAGGACACAGCTTAAGTGTAAACAAAAGCCGCATGGTGCTGCTTCCGCCTCCTTCTCCTCACACGGAGTTGTCTGTGAGAGGAGAAACAGCGAAGAAGAGGGTTGTAGCTAACTGCCCTCCACCTCAGTGACACCTGATCGCCCCTAAAGTGTCCCTGATCGCCCCTAAAGTGTCCCTGATCGCCCCTAAAGTGTCCCTGATCGCCCCTAAAGTGTCCCTGATCGCCCCTAAAGTGTCCCTGATCGCCCCACGTGTCCCTGATCGCCCCCACAAGTGGCCCTGATCGCCCCCACAAGTGGCCCTGATCGCCCCCACAAGTGGCCCTGATCGCCCCCACAAGTGGCCCTGATCGCCCCCACAAGTGGCCCTGATTGCCCCCACAAGTGGCCCTGATTGCCCCAAGTGGCCCTGATTGCCCCAAGTGGCCCTGATTGCCCCAAGTGGCCCTGATTGCCCCAAGTGGCCCTGATTGCCCCAAGTGGCCCTGATTGCCCCAAGTGGCCCTGATCGCCACAAGTGGTCCTGATTGCCCAACAAGTGGCCCAGCAGTGTCCCTGATTGTCAGTGTCCCTGATCACCACATAGTGGCCCAGCAGTGTTCCTGATCGCCACAGTGTCCCTGATCGTCACAGTATCCCTGATCGCCGCAGTGGCCAAGCAGTGTCCCTGATCGTCACACAAGTGGCCCAGCAGTATCGCCGCAGTGGCCAAGCAGTGTCCCTGATCGTCACACAAGTGGCCCAGAAGTGTCCCTGATTGCCGCAGTGGCCCAGCAGTGTCCCTGATCACCGCAGTGTCCCTGATTGCCGCATAAGTGGTCCAGCAGTGTCCCTGATCGCCGCAGTGGCCCAGCAGTGTCCCTGATCACCGCAGTGTCCCTGATTGCCGCACAAGTGGTCCAGCAGTGTTCCTGATCGCCACAGTGTCCCTGATTGCCGCACAAGTGGTCCAGCAGTGTCCCTGATTGCCGCAGTGTCCCTGATCACCGCAGTGGCCCAGCAGTGTCCCTGATCGCCACACAAGTGGCCCAGCAGTGTCCCTGATCGCCGCACAAGTAACCCAGCATTGTCCCCGATTGCCGCACAAGTGGTCCAGCAGTGTCCCTGATCATCACAGTGGCCCAGCAGTGTCCCTGATCACCGCAGTGTCCCTGATTGCCGCACAAGTGGTCCAGCAGTGTCCCTGATCGCCGCAGTGGCCCTGATTGCCGCAGTGGCCCAGCAGTGTCCCTGACCACCACACAAGTGGCCCAGCAGTGTCCCTGATCACCGCATTGGCCCAGCAGTGTTCCTGATCACCACACAAGTGGCCCAGCAGTGTCCCTGATCACCGCATTGGCCCAGCAGTGTTCCTGATCACCACACAATTGGCCCAGCAGTGTCCCTGATCCCCACATTGGCCCAGCAGTGTTCCTGATCACCACACAAGTGGCCCAGCAGTGTCCCTGATCGCTGGATAAGTGGTCCAGCAGTGCCCCTGATCACCGAAGTGTCCCTGATCACCACAGTAGTCCAGCAGTGTTTCTGATTGCCACACAAGTGGCCCAGCAGTGTCCCTGATCGCCGCAGAAGTGGTCCAGCAGTGTCCCTGATCACCGCAGTGTCCCCGATTGCTGCACAAGTGGTCCAGCAGTGTCCCTGATCACCGCAGTGTCCCTGATTGCCGCAGTGGCCCAGATCACCACACAAGAGGCCCAGCAGTGTCCCTGATCGCCGGACAAGTGGTCCAGCAGTGCCCCTGATCACCGCAGTGTCCCTGATCACCGCAGTTGCCCAGCAGTGTTTCTGATCGCCACACAAGTGGCCCAGCAGTGTCCTGATCATCGCAGTGGCCCAGCAGTGTCCATGGTCGCCGCACAAGTGGTCCAGCAGTGTCCCTGATCGCCACAGTGTCCCTGATCGCCACAGTGTCCCTGATCGCCACACAAGTGGCCCAGCAGTGTCCCTGATCACCGCAGTGGCCCAGCAGTGGCCCTGATCACCATACAGTGGCCCAATCAGTGTCCCTGATCACCTTACAGTGTCCCTGTTCATAAAGTGTCCCTGATCTCTGCCACACCAGTGGATCCTGTTCACTGCCATCGTCTGTGAGGAGAGAGATCCAGTACAGCTAACTGTGAGTAATTTTCAGCCTTTGCACAGAGTTTACACACACTCACAAAACATTGCCTGCCACCTCACTGTATCTCTGATTTTTGCCCAACAGTGACTAGTGTGAACCAACTGCAGCCAGATATCTGTCCCTCACTGCAACACCATCCTGATCACTGCCATACCAGTGGGTCCTGATCAGTGTCAAAAATATGACCAAAAGATCATATACAAGCGAGGAGGCATTTCAAATTCTGAGTATGACAGATGAGAGTGACGGAGAACTTAAAACATACCTTGGGGTGTTTGCTTTCCAAAATGGGGTCTTTTTGTGAATAATTCCATTGCCCTGATGCTCCAGGACCTCCAAAACAGCAATAGGTAGTTAAGAAATTAGATGTGCGATCTTTGCCCTTAGAACGCTAACAGGTGCTTATTGGATGTGGAACCCCTCTATGTGGCCAGACTGTGAAAAAGTCTCACACATTTGGTATCACCATATTCAGGAAGAGTTAGAGAATGTGTTTTGGGGTGTAATTTTAAGTATACCTATGCAGTGTATTAGAAATATCTCATAGATTGACAACTTTGTGTAGAAAAAAATACATTTTCATTTTCTTTTCGCATTTTCCAAAAACTTGTGGCAAAAAATGAAGTCTTCAGAAGACTCTGCATGCCTCTTAAAACATACCTTGGGGTGTTTGCTTTCCAAAATGGGGTCATTTTGTGGATAATTCCATTGCCCTGATGCTCCAGGACCTCCAAAACGGCAATAGGTAGTCAAGAAATTAGATGTGTAATTTTTGTCCTTAGAACGCTAACAGGTGCTTATTGGATGTGGAGCCCCTCTATGTGGCCAGACTGTGAAAAAGTCTCACACATTTGGTATCGCCATATTCAGCAGGAGTTAAAGAATGCGTTTTGAGGTATCATTTTAAGTATGCCTATGCTGTGTAATAGAAATATCTCATAGATTGACAACTTTGCGTAAAAAAAAATACATTTTCATTTTCTTTTCACATTTTCCAAAAACATGTGGCAAAAAATGAAGTCTTCAGAGGACTCCCCATGCCTCTTAAAACATACCTTGAGGTGTTTTCTTTTGAAAATGGGGTCATTTTGTGGATAATTCCATTGTCCTGGTGCTCCAGGACCTCCAAAACTGTGATAGACAGTCAAGAAATTAGATGTGTAATTTTTGCCCCTAGAACGCCTAAGGGTGCTTATTGGATGTGGGGCCCTTCTATGTGGTTAGGCTGTGAAAACGTTTTACACATGTGGTATCGCCATACTCAGGAAGAGTAGCAGAATGTGTTTTGGGGTGTAATTGCAAGTATGCCTATGCCGTGTGAGAGAAAGAACGTGTTAAATGACAACTTTGTGGGAAAAAAAAAAATTTTTTTTTTTACTTTCATCGTTTCCTTAAAAAATTGGCAAAAAATGACAACTTCAAAAAACTCCCCATGCCTCTCATTAAATACCTCAGACTGTCTACTTTCCAAAAAGGGGTCGTTTGGGGGGTATTTGTACTGTCCTGGCATTTTAGGGCCCCAAGAAATTATATAGGTAGTCCGTGCATCAGGATTGATACATTTTCAAATATATCAAATATATATACCGTGGTCTGTGGACTCTATAACTTTCACAAAGACTAAATAATACACACTGATTTGGGTTATGTCTACCAACAAAATGTAGCACAATGGATTTTGGCCTAAATTTATGAAGAAAGTATATTTATTTGCAAAATTTAGTATCAAATACTAAGAAAAACATGTTTTTTTTCAAAATTTTCAGTCTTTTTTCATTTTTCTAGCAAAAAATAAAAACCCCAGTAATGATTAAATACCACCAAATTAAAGCTTTATTTGTTTGAAAAAAATGATAATAATTTCATTTAGATACAGTGTTGTATGCCTGAGTAATTGTCATTCACAATGTGAGAGCGCCGAAAGCTGAAAATTGGCCTGGACAGGAAGGGGGTAAAAGTGTCCGGACAGGAAGTGGTTAAAGACTAACAATACAAACATAAATGCAGTGCACCAAACCCCAAGCTAACACAAATTCATACAACAAGGTGAATCAAACCCAAACCTAAAAACTGATACAGATACACAGGTACATACACATATAGAGCACAACGTAGTCAGGCAGGCCGGGTCGATAACTATCGGGCAGGTAGGTACAGGAGGAGCAGGCGGAGAGAATGGTCGGGGTCACAAGCCAGGGATCAAAACAGGAGAAGTCAGCAGAGGTCAGGATCAGACCGGGTCAGCAACAAGTCAGGCAGAGGCAGAGGCAGGACCAGGAACGCAGGTTACAAGATACAGGGGCCCATGGAAAAACACACACCAAGGCACAGACTGCAGGTCTGGCCATCCCTTAAATACACCTGTAATCAGTTTCAGGTGTTTGGCTGACTGCAGGGTTGAGTCTCTGATTGCTGAGAGCACCCGCTGGCCAGCCCTGGTACTGCAGCCCACAAGGCAGGTGAGTCCCACCGTTACTGGCAAGTCCATTCCTGGCAGTACCCCCCCCCCCCTCAAGGAGCGGCCTCAGGATGCTCCAAACAGTCCTAGCTGGGCAAAATGTTCCACCACCCGGGTCTGGTAACTGGCGGGATATCAAAGACTGGCACATCGGGCTGGACTCCGGGCAGCGGCACATCGGGCTGGACTCCGGGCAGCGGCTCATCGGGCTGGACTCCGGGCAGCGGCACATGGGGCTGGACTCCGGGCAGAGGCACATGGGGCTGGACTCCGGGCAGAGGCACATGGGGCTGGACTCCGGGCAGAGGCACATGGGGCTGGACTCCGGGCAGAGGCACATGGGGCTGGACTCCGGGCAGAGGCACATGGGGCTGGACTCCGGGCAGAGGCACATGGGGCTGGACTCCGGGCAGAGGCACATGGGGCTGGACTCCGGGCAGAGGCACATGGGGCTGGACTCCGGGCAGAGGCACATGGGGCTGGACTCCGGGCAGAGGCACATGGGGCTGGACTCCGGGCAGAGGGACATGGGGCTGGACTCCGGGCAGAGGCACATGGGGCTGGACTCCGGGCAGAGGCACATGGGGCTGGACTCCGGGCAGAGGCACATGGGGCTGGACTCCGGGCAGAGGCACATTGGGCTGGACACCGGATCACCAGGCGGAGCAGCAGGCACCGGGCCACCAGGCGGAGCAGCAGGCATTGGGCCCCCAGGCGGGGCGGCGGGCGCCGGGCCCCCAGGCGGAGCGGCGGGCGCCAGGCCCCGAGGCGGGGCGCCGGGCCCTCGAGCAGAGCGACGAGCGCCGGGCCCTCAGGCGGAGCGGCGGGCGCCGGGCCTTCAGGCGGAGCGCCGGGCCCTCTGGCGGAGTGGCGGGCGCCGGGCCCTCTGGCGGAGCGGCGGGCGCCGGGCCCTCTGGCGGAGCGGTGGGCACCGGGCCCCCGGGAGGGGCGGCAGGCACCAGGCCCCCGGGCAGAACGACGGGCATTGGGCCCCCAGGCGGAGCGGCGGGCACCCAGGCGGGGCGGCGGGCGCTGGGCCCCCAGGCAGAGCGGCGGGCGCTGGGCCCTCAGGCAGAGCGGCAGGCGGCGGGCCCCCAGGAGGAGCGGCAGGGCCCCCAGGCGGAGCGACGGGTGCCGGGCCCCCAGGTGGAGCGTTGGGCGCCGGGCCCCCAGGTGGAGCGACGGGCGCCGGGCCCCGAGGCGGAGCGGCGGGCGCTGGGCCCCCAGGAGGGGCGGCAGGCATCGGGTCATCAGGCACGAAAACGGGCATCGGGTCACCAGGCATCAGGTCATTTGGCTCGCCAGTGGGCACCGCGTCATCTGGCAAGGCAGTGGGCACCGAGTCACCAGGCACGACAGTGGGTTCCGAGTCAACTGGCATGACCGCGGGCACTGGGTCAGACATTGGATCGTCTGGCTTGACAGCGGGCATCAGGTCACCAGGCATCAGGTCATTTGGCTCGACAGCGGGCACCGCGTCATCTGTCAAGGCAGTGGGCACCGAGTCACCAGGCACGACAGCGGGCACCGGGTCATCAGGTACCGGATCGTCTGGCTCGACAGCAGGCACCGGGTCATCTGGCGCTGGATCGTCTGGCTCGACAGCGGGCATCGGGTCACCTGGCATGACAGCGGGCACTGGGTCATCAGGCATTGGATCGTCTGGCTCGACAGCGGGCATCGGGTCACCAGGCATGACAGCGGGCACTGGGTCATCAGGCATTGGATTGTCTGGCTTGACAGCGGGCATCGGGTCACCAGGTACGACAGCGGGCACCGGGTCATCAGGCATTGGATCGTCTGGCTCGACAGCGGGCATCGGGTCACTAAGGATGACAGCGGGCACCGGGTCATTGGGTACCGGATCGTCTGGATCGACAGCGGGCACCGGGTCATCTGGCGTTGGATCGTCTGGCTCGACAGCGGGCATCGAGTCACCAGGCATGACAGCGGGCACTGGGTCATCAGGTACTGGATCGACAGCCCGCACCGGGTCATCAGGCATTGGATCGTCTGGCTCGACAGCGGGCATCGGGTCACTAAGGATGACAGCGGGCACCGGGAAATCAGGTACCGGATCGTCTGGATCGACAGCGGGCACCGGGTCATCAGGCATTGGATCGTCTGGCTCGACAGCGGGTATCGGGTCACCAGGCATGACAGCGGGCACTGGGTCATCAGGCGTGATAGGATCATCAGGCTGGATCAGTTCATCAGGCTGGATCAGTTCATCAGGCTGGGTACAGACATCAGGCTGGGTACAGACATCAGGCTGGGTACAGACATCAGGCTGAAGTGCGGGTGCCGAGGCACCAGGCTGAACCACGGAAGGCAGGTTCTCAGACGGCAGGCTCACCGGTTTGGATACTGGCAGGATGGTATTGGTTGGGAAGAATTTTCGCTTTTTTCTGGTTTTAGTTACCGGAGCACTGTAAGCGCAGGTTTGTAAACGGATGGAGCAGCTGAAGACAGAGAAGAGCTGGAGGATGGAACAGAGGAGGGAGCAGTTGCTACAGAGGACTTCTTTACAGGGTTAAAGGCAGGATAGGTGCAGCGAGTGGGAGCAGAGGACTGATATGTGGTAGTTAGCAGAGTATACTGGGCCGTCACTGGGGGTGCTGTCGGGGATGCAGGAAGAGTGCCTTGAGCAGAGGAATGATGTTGCAAGCTGACTGAGGCTGGGTGCAACAAGTCTGACCATGTCTGCAGTATGGGTTGAACAAAGCTCAGCTTACACAAAGCCTGTCTGGTCAAAGACTGCACTGCGTTTATACAATCCCTTAATACCTGTGGTGAACATGCAGAATAACGCTCCAGAAAGTAATCCACATCATCCTCTAATGACCATACCAGGGACTCTACCTGGTCGGCACTAAATGGCGGCAAAAAGTCATTCCTGCTTTCAGGGGCACCAGATGAAGCCAACTCAGCACAAACCTGAATCAATGGCTGCACCTCAGAGAATTCTGTGCCCTGATCTACTAGAACATGAGCGATCCGTATACATTCTAGCAGTTGATCCCGGGGATACTCCTTCAGAGTCTGATAAGCATACTCTCTGTCATCAAACACTAGCAGAGATAAATACACAACCTCATCAAGATCCATCCTTCCCAGCAACAAGCCAAGATGGCTTCCCTGTGCAGCCACTTCTGGTCAGGATTGGCCTTGGTGTAATGTCAGGGCTCCAGGGTGTGACCAGAGGTACAGTTGTGTCCAAAATTATTCAACCCCCACTGAAATTGAGTGTTTTGGCCAGTTTGACATTGCTTTTGATCATTCAGTCATCTTGCTTACATTTACATTAAAGAGGCACTTGTAGGTCAGACAAATATAACATAACAGTTATAATGAAATAACCACAAATGTCTTTTCTGTGCTCACAGCATTATCAGTTTTATTCAACCCCCAAGTGACATTCAATCTTAGTACTTAGTACAGCATCCTTTTACAGTTATAACAGCTTTTAAACGTGAAGCATAGCTTGACACAAGTGTCTTGCAGCGATCTACGGGTATCTTCGCCCATTCTTCATGGGCAAAGGCCTCCAGTTCAGTCACATTCTTAGGCTTGCGCACTGCAACTGCTTTCTTTAAGTCCCACCAGAGGTTCTCAATCGGATTTAAGTCTGGTGACTGCGATGGCCACTCCAAAATGTTCCAGCCTTTCCTCTGCAACCATGCTCTAGTGGACTTGGAGGTATGCTTGGGATCATTGTCCTGTTGAAAGGTCCAACGTCTCCCAAGCCTCAGGTGTGTGACGGACTGCATCACGTTTCCATCCAATATCTCCTGGTACTGAAGAGAATTCATGGTACCTTGCACACGCTGAAGCTTCCCTGTACCTGCAGAAGCAAAACAGCCCCAAAGCATGATTGACCCTCCACCATGCTTCACAGTAGGCAAGGTGTTCTTTTCATCATAGGCCTTGTTCTTCCTCCTCCAAACATAGCGTTGATCCATGGGCCCAAACAGTTCTAATTTTGTTTCATCAGTCCACAGAACACTATCCCACAACTTTTGTGGTTTGTCCACATGGCTTTTGGCATACTGCAGTCGACTCTTCTTATTCTTTGGAGACAGCAAGGGGGTACGCCTGGGAGTTCTGGCACGGAGGCCTTCATTACGCAGTGTGCGTCTTATTGTCTGGGCTGAAACTTCTGTACCCACATCTGACAAATCTTTTCTCAGTTCCTCAGCAGTCACACGGGGACTTCTCTCCACTCTACGCTTCAGGTAGCGCACAGCAGTCGAAGTCAGCATCTTCTTTCTGCCACGACCAGGTAGCGTTTCAACAGTGCCCTTTGCCTTGAATTTGCGAATGATGCTTCCTAAGGTGTCTCTTGGTATGTTTAACATCTTTGCAATCTTCTTATAGCCATTGCCCTTCCTGTGAAGAGAAATCACCTCTTCTCTTGTCTTCCTGGACCATTCTCTTGCCTTCACCATGTTTGTAACCACACCAGTAAATGTCTAGAAGGAGCTGAGTATCACAGTCATTTTAAAGCTGCCTAATTGGTGCTTATTATGCTTGATTGCTGCTCGGTGACATCCACAGGTGTTTTCAATACCTGATGGAAAGCACCTGTATGAACCTCTGTTCTTCAGAGTGGTAGTCTTTAAGGGGTTGAATAATTGTGGCAATGAAGAAACCACATAAGAACCATTTACTACTGTATTACATAAACAATTGATGTCATTTTAGTTGCATTTGGGTAGTTACAACGTCCTTGTAGGATTTGATTCTGAATACAATTCCAAATGTACACTATAGTCCCTAAACCCCTTTACAGCATTGGGGGTTGAATAATTTTGGACACAACTGTATGTGAACTGACGCAGGGAAACGCAGGCTTCAGATAAGTTATAAACAATATAATTTATTAAAGACTAACAATACAAACATAAACGCAGTGCACCAAACCCCAAGCTAACACAAATACATACAATAAGGTGAAACAAACCCAAACCTAAACTGATACAGATACACAGGTACATACACATATAGAGCACAACGTAATCAGGCAGGCCGGGTCGATAACTATCGGGCAGGTAGGTACAGGAGGAGCAGGCGGAGAGAATGGTCAGGGTCACAAGCCAGGGATCAAAACAGGAGAAGTCAGCAGAGGTCAGGATCAGACCGGGTCGCAACAAGTCAGGCAGAGGCAGGAACAGGAACACAGGATACAGGGGCCCATGGAAAAACACACCAAGGCCCAGACTGCAGGTCTGGCCATCCCTTAAATACACCTGCATAATCAGCTTCAGGTGTTTGGCTGGCTGCAGGGTTGAGTCTCTGATTGCTGAGAGCACCCGCTGGCCAGCCCTGGTACTGCAGCCCACAAGGCAGGTGAGTCCCACCGTTACTGGCAAGTCCATTCCTGACAGGTTGTCAGAGGAGTACCTTTCATGGTTATCTCATCCAAAATAGATCCGTTGGGTCGTTATATATTTCTGTTATACAATTGGGACTCTCATTTATGTGTTCTTGCAAATATGTATGTACCTCCACCATTTCATATGGAGACGGTGAGATGTCTGTTTCAATTTATAGCCACCCATCCACAAACACCATTATTGGTAATGGGGGACATTAACACAGTTTTGGATACTTCCTTAGATCTCTTAAAAAATTATCCCCACTTGGCCCTAGAAAATCTCTCCTTTTGAACGCCATATGAAGGAAATTGGACTCCGGGACTTATGGCAATCCCTCCACCCACTAGATGCTCAAATTTAATGTCACTCCTCGCTATCCCATATAGATTTGGCATTGGGTTCCGATCTGATTCTACCATATACACCTCAGGTGACCTCTTTAGCCAGGAGCCTATCTGATCATTCCCAATGCGTATATCCTTGTCCCTGAAAAGGTCCTCTACATTTACATTGTGGAAGGTCAATCCATTCTGGATAACTCTCTTCACTGACTTAAAACATAAACAATTACAGGGCTTTCTACTTGGATACAGACATTCAACATCTCCTATGATTGTTTGGGATGCTTTGAAAGCATATATTAGAGACACGTGTATCAAAGAAATTTCCAGAATGAAGACTAACTCCAGACAATGGGAGGTTGAGGCCGGCCAATCTGTAACTAAGGCAGAACAAGCCTATCTTAGCAATACCAACCCTGATACAGAGAGGTGGTGCATGCAGCACAACAGTTTCTGCGCACTGTCCAACTTCAGCATGCTGAAAATAAACATTTTTTTCTTCTCAAACCTTGAGGAGGGGGAAAAGACAGGTCATATTCTCACAATCATTGCAAAAGCTCAGTAACCATCTTCTCATATCTCTTCTTCAAAACTGTCTTCGACTCAATTGGTCACATATACCCCCTCCATCTTACAAGGCTTTAGATCTTTTCATGAAACGCTCTACTCTCCCAAAGTGTCTTCTGATGACTCTAGTATGTGGGAGTTTTTAACACTTCCTCAACTTACTATTCAACAAAGGCAAAAGCTTAATGCACCACTCACTCCTGAAGACTTGCAGATGGCTGGAGCTTCATACCCCAATTCCAAGGCTCCCGGTGTAGATGGGCTGCTGATGGAAATTTACAAATAATTGGGGGAATACTTCTACCTGAACTACTTAAAATACTCCAGGTGGCATTGGAACAGAACTCCCTCCCCATGTATAAGGTAATAATAGTCGTACTGGGTATTATCATTCACCCCACTCTATCGAAATATACAGATCTAAACTGACATTCATTCATTAAAACATTTCAACAGAAAACAACTAGCTGGACTAAACTCCCTCGATCCGTGGTAGGGAGGTGTAACTTCATCAGAATGATCTGGGCCCCTCAATGACTTTATATTCTGCACAACGTCCTTGTTTGGATTCCTATACGGATCTTTAGAAGATTTGATATGGTGTTTGGCTCCTTAATCTGGTGGATGCCACGCCTCAGATTGAACTAGAAACTCTACAGGAGGCTACAGATATGGGAGGCCCTGAGGTTCCCAATCCTTCTCTTTATTATATTGTGGCCCAGTTACAACACTTTCCAGCCTGGCAGGACAATCCACACCCAGACCTGGTCAGGTCACTTCTTCTAGGGATTGTGTCCACAGATCATTTAGTGGAATGCCTGGAAGCAGGTGAGTTCAAAGCCCTAGCACAGTTCCCCACTCTAGCACTGATTGACAGAATGTGGAGCAAGGCCAAATATTATTTCCAATCTCAAAGTTTTACCACATTCACACGTATCCTTAATAACCAGAACTACCCGGAGCTTCTTAACCCCTTCCATACCGGGCACATTACCCCCTTCCTGACCAGGCCAGTTTTCAGGTTTCAGCGCTCTCACACTTTGAATGACAATTGCGCGGTCATACAACATTGTACCCAAACTAAAATTTTATAATTTTCTTCACACAACTAGAAATTTCTTTTGGTGCTATTTAATCACCCCTGGGGTTTTTATTTTTTGCTAAATTAACAAAAAAAGACTGAAAATTAAAAAAAACAAGTTTTTCTTTGTTTCTGTTATAAAAGTTTGCAAATAAATAATTGTTCTTTATACATTTAGGCCGAGGTGTATTCTGCTACATGTCTTTGGTGAAAATAACCCAAATTATTATTTATGATTTAGTCTGTAGGGAAGTTATAGAGTTCACAAACTATGGGAGATATCTGGAAATTGATCAATCCTGAAATACTGACAGCCAATCTATTTTCTTGAGGTCCAAGAATGTCAGAACAGTACAGATATCCCCCAAATATCAGAACAGTACAGATATCCCCCAAATGTCAGGAAAGTACAGATATCCCCCAAATGTCAGAACAGTACAGATATCCCCCAAATGTCAGGATGGTACAGATATCCCCCAAATGTCAGGATGGTACAGATATCCCCCAAATGTCGGGACGGTACAGATATCCCCCAAATGTCGGGACGGTACAGATATCCCCCAAATGTCGGGACGGTACAGATATCCCCCAATGTCGGGACGGTACAGATATCCCCCTAAAATGTCAGGACAGTACAGATATCCCCCAAATGTCAGGACAGTACAGATATCCCCCAAATGTCAGGACAGTACATATATACCACAAATGACAGGACAGTACAGATATCCCCCAAATGTCAGGACGGTACAGATATCCCCCAAATGTCAGGACGGTACAGATATCCCCCAAATGTCAGGACGGTACAGATATCCCCCAAATGTCAGGACGGTACAGATATCCCCCAAATGTCAGGACGGTACAGATATCCCCCAAATGTCAGAACGGTACAGATATCCCCCAAATGTCAGAACGGTACAGATATCCCCCAAATGTCAGGACGGTACAGATATCCCCCAAATGTCAGGACGGTACATATATACCACAAATGACAGGACGGTACAGATATCCCCCAAATGTCAGGACGGTACAGATATCCCCCAATGTCAGGGCGGTACAGATATCCCCCAATGTCGGGACGGTACAGATATCCCCCTAAAATGTCGGGACGGTACAGATATCCCCCTAAAATGTCAGGACAGTACATATATACCACAAATGACAGGACAGTACAGATATCCCCCAAATGTCAGGACGGTACAGATATCCCCCAAATGTCAGGACGGTACAGATATCCCCCAAATGTCAGGACGGTACAGATATCCCCCAAATGTCAGGACGGTACAGATATCCCCCAAATGTCAGGACGGTACAGATATCCCTCAAATGTCAGGACGGTACAGATATCCCCCAAATGTCAGGACGGTACAGATATCCCCCAAATGTCAGAACGGTACAGATATCCCCCAAATGTCAGAACGGTACAGATATCCCCCAAATGTCAGGACGGTACAGATATCCCCCAAATGTCAGGACGGTACATATATACCACAAATGACAGGACGGTACAGATATCCCCCAAATGTCAGGACGGTACAGATATCCCCCAATGTCAGGGCGGTACAGATATCCCCCAAATGTCAGGACGGTACAAATATCCCCCAAATGTCAGAACGGTACAGATATCCCCCAATTGTCAGGACGGTACAGATATCCCCCAAATGTCAGGAGAGTACAAATATCCCCCAAATTACCTCTTTTTGCAAAGTAGACAGTGTGACATATTTCATAAGAGGCATGCCAAGTTTTTTGAAGTTGTAACTTTTTTGTCATAATTTTTTGGAAAATGAAGAAATTAAAAAAAAATATTTTCACTATTTTTTTACATCCTGTCACCAGTGCAGTACAGAATTATCATATAACTGGCATGGCGGTGATCAGGGACACTGACTGGTGACAGCACAAAAAAAAAAATTGATAATTTTATTTTATTTTTGCCATATGGCGTAAACCCGGAGGGACGAGCTTTTCGCCCGGCTGCCATCTGGCTATAGGCTGGGTGGCAACATGTTAAACTGGAGGGGATGATCTCAGTGGAAAGAGTGTCTTGAGTGGGGAAGGGGTGACAACACTAGGGGAGAGAGTGTCCTCAGAAGGGGAGGGGGAAGGGTGTCCCTAGTGCAGGAAAGGAGAGGGAGGGGTGTCTTCAGAGGAGGAAAAGAGGGGAATGGAGTATCCTCAGTGGAGAGGGTGTCTTTAGTGGGGGAGGGGTGTCCTCTGTGGGGGGGGGAAGGGGGTGTTCTTAGTGGAGGAGGGGAAGGGTTTTTTTTGGGTAAATGACACCAGATCAAAGTCCTCCTGAGAAGTTCCTAAAAAGACAACTGTCTTGTCTATGTAAAAAGATAACTTTAGCTGAACATTAGAAAGCACAGCGTATTCCAAGGGGTCTATGGGATAAACTGACCCCGGCTTTGTTTGTGGACAGGGAGGAGTTCAATGGTCTGTTTGTGGACAGGGAGGAGTTCAATGGTCTGTTTGTGGACAGGGAGGAGTCCAGTGGTCTGTTTGTGGACAGGGAGGAGTCCAGTGGTCTGTTTGTGGACAGGGAGGAGTCCAGTGGTCTGGTTACACAAGTCCTAAACAAGAGCTCCATTGTTCTCCCAGTTTCATTTCTCCAGAAGGAAGAAGCTGCTCTGGCTGTACAGATCACACAGGTGGAGTCTACACTGCAGTCTGCATTGTCAGCCGAGCAGCTGAAGGAGTCCAACATCTAACCATCTACTAATCAGGCGTACTCTTGGAGCACCGCCTACACAAGACTCACCTCGTCCATCTAGACTGCTCACTAGAGCTTCTTCTACAGCCTCTGACCCATCACTTCCCTCCTCTGCTGGAGGCACTTTATTAGGATCTATAGAGGGACAACTCCGGCCTCGTATTGTACATCAGAATCAAGGAAACAGCAGAGATCCGGCCACAGGGGAGCTAGGAAACATCAACGCTGCAACAAGGGATCTCCCACTCATCCAACCATCCCAACAGATGATTCATCATCAACAGAAATAGACGGAATTGTCACCTTCTCCTCAGCTGGACTGACATCGGGGAAGATGGACCTTCTGGGGAAAGGTTTGGGCTTTAGCCCTAAAGGTATCATGAAGAAGTTTTTGTTGGCTCAGGACTTGTATAGATGTTTTAGGAATATTAGATTGAAGGGACATTATTCTTGGAGAGGCGATATTGAGGGATCATCTGTAGTCACACCACTGAGTAGGTCTGTCTGAGGTTGACAGACAAAATATACAAGTTTCCACCACCCACTACATATGCAGCAGCAGAAATGTTCCTTCATTTGGATGATAAAGATGGTGAAGTATGACAGTTAGAGGTGAGCGAAGTATTCAAAAATTCGATTCGACTGATTCGGCGAATTCGTGGACATTATTCGATTCGAGTCAAATATATTCGCTGTGAATTTAACTTAAAAAAGGGTGTTTCTAGGCTTCAGAGAGACTTAATATTAGTGCAGAACACTGTACCTTTAATTTAAATGCCCTTGGAGTCTGCTGGGGATGAGAAATAATACTGTCAGTCAGTATGACATGCAGATGAGTGCCGTAGAATCACCGCACATTTCACTCATTTGGCCAGTCACGGGGCCAAAACCAGTGTTTGGAGCCACAGTGTGGCGGTGGAGGCAGCAGCAATGGGAGGCCATACAGCAACCTATGACAAAATGGAAACCAGCAGGAGTGTGAGGAGACCTCAAAGTGGCACATGGCAGAGTGGGAGCAATGGGAGGCGGTAAAGGGACCCAGGTCACACTGTGGGCCCAGCAGCAGCGTGACCAGGCGGTACGGGGGCCCATGGCCGATTTGGGGCCTGGCAGCACCTATGGGAGGCCTGTAATCTGCCAGCAACCTATGACAAAATGGAAAACCGCAGGAGTGTGAGGAGACCTCAAAGTGGCACATGGCAGAGTGGAAGCAATGGGAGGCTGTACAGGGACCCAGGTCACACTGTGGGACCAGCAGCAGCGTGACCAGGCGGTACGGGGGCCCATGGCCGATTTGGGGCCTGGCGGCACCTATGGAAGGCCTGTAATCTGCCAGCAACCTATGACAAAATGGAAAACCGCAGGAGTGTGAGGAGACCTCAAAGTGGCACATGGCAGAGTGGGAGCAATGGGAGGCCGTACAGGGACCCAGGTCACACTGTGGGACCAGCAGCAGCGTGACCAGGCGGTACAGGGGCCCATGGCCGATTTGGGGCCTGGCGGCACCTATGGAAGGCCTGTAATCTGCCAGCAACCTATGACAAAATGGAAAACCGCAGGAGTGTGAGGAGACCTCAAAGTGGCACATGGCAGAGTGGAAGCAATGGGAGGCCGTACAGGGACCCAGGTCACACTGTGGGACCAGCAGCAGCGTGACCAGGCGGTACGGGGGCCCATGGCCGATTTGGGGCCTGGCGGCACCTATGGAAGGCCTGTAATCTGCCAGCAACCTATGACAAAATGGAAAACCGCAGGAATGTGAGGAGACCTCAAAGTGGCACATGGTAGAGTGGGAGCAATAGGAGGCCGTACAGGGACCCAGGTCACACTGTGGGCCCAGCAGCAGCGTGACCAGGCGGTACGGGGGCCCATGGCCGATTTGGGGCCTGGCGGCACCTATGGAAGGCCTGTAATCTGCCAGCAACCTATGACAAAATGGAAAACCGCAGGAGTGTGAGGAGACCTCAAAGTGGCACATGGCAGAGTGGAAGCAATGGGAGGCCGTACAGGGACCCAGGTCACACTGTGGGACCAGCAGCAGCGTGACCAGGCGGTACGGGGGCCCATGGCCGATTTGGGGCCTGGCGGCACCTATGGGAGCCCTTTAATCTGCCAGCAACCTATGACAAAATGGAAAACCGCAGGAGTGTGAGGAGATCTCAAAGTGGCACATGGTAGAGTGGGAGCAATGGGAGGCCGTACAGGGACCCAGGTCACACTGTGGGACCAGCAGCAGCGTGACCAGGCGGTACGGGGGCCCATGGCCGATTTGGGGCCTGGCGGCACCTATGGGAGGTCTTTAATCTGCCAGCAACCTATGACAAAATGGAAAACCGCAGGAGTGTGAGGAGACCTCAAAGTGGCACATGGCAGAGTGGAAGCAATGGGAGGCCGTACAGGGACCCAGGTCACACTGTGGGACCAGCAGCAGCGTGACCAGGCGGTACGGGGGCCCATGGCTGATTTGGGGCCTGGCGGCACCTATGGGAGGCCTTTAATCTGCCAGCAACCTATGACAAAATGGAAAACCGCAGGAGTGTGAGGAGACCTCAAAGTGGCACATGGTAGAGTGGGAGCAATGGGAAGCCGTACAGGGACCCAGGTCACACTGTGGGCTCAGCAGCAGCGTGACCAGGCGGTACGGGGGCCCATGGCCGATTTGGGGCCTGGCGGCACCTATGGAAGGCCTGTAATCTGCCAGCAACCTATGACAAAATGGAAAACCGCAGGAGTGTGAGGAGACCTCAAAGTGGCACATGGCAGAGTGGAAGCAATGGGAGGCCGTACAGGGACCCAGGTCACACTGTGGGACCAGCAGCAGCGTGACCAGGCGGTACGGGGGCCCATGGCCGATTTGGGGCCTGGCGGCACCTATGGAAGGCCTGTAATCTGCCAGCAACCTATGACAAAATGGAAAACCGCAGGAGTGTGAGGAGACCTCAAAGTGGCACATGGCAGAGTGGAAGCAATGGGAGGCCGTACAGGGACCCAGGTCACACTGTGGGACCAGCAGCAGCGTGACCAGGCGGTACGGGGGCCCATGGCCGATTTGGGGCCTGGCGGCACCTATGGGAGGCCTTTAATCTGCCAGCAACCTATGACAAAATGGAAAACCGCAGGAGTGTGAGGAGACCTCAAAGTGGCACATGGTAGAGTGGGAGCAATGGGAGGCCGTACAGGGACCCAGGTCACACTGTGGGCTCAGCAGCAGCGTGACCAGGCGGTACGGGGGCCCATGACCGATTTGGGGCCTGGCGGCACCTATGGAAGGCCTGTAATCTGCCAGCAACCTATGACAAAATGGAAAACCGCAGGAGTGTGAGGAGACCTCAAAGTGGCACATGGCAGAGTGGAAGCAATGGGAGGCCGTACAGGGACCCAGGTCACACTGTGGGACCAGCAGCAGCGTGACCAGGCGGTACGGGGGCCCATGGCCGATTTGGGGCCTGGCGGCACCTATGGAAGGCCTGTAATCTGCCAGCAACCTATGACAAAATGGAAAACCGCAGGAGTGTGAGGAGACCTCAAAGTGGCACATGGCAGAGTGGAAGCAATGGGAGGCCGTACAGGGACCCAGGTCACACTGTGGGACCAGCAGCAGCGTGACCAGGCGGTACGGGGGCCCATGGCCGATTTGGGGCCTGGCGGCACCTATGGGAGGCCTTTAATCTGCCAGCAACCTATGACAAAATGGAAAACCGCAGGAGTGTGAGGAGATCTCAAAGTGGCACATGGTAGAGTGGGAGCAATGGGAGGCCGTACAGGGACCCAGGTCACACTGTGGGCCCAGCAGCAGCGTGACCAGGCGGTACAGGGGCCCATGGCCGATTTGGGGCCTGGCGGCACCTATGGGAGGCCCGTAATCTGCCAGCACCCTATGACAAAATGGAACACTGGGCTGGGGCAGGCAGAACCGCCGTATCTTTATCACGGTTTTCCCAGGCCACCGAATGGCGACGCTGCATATGCTGACGCAACGCTGTAGTCCCAACATGGGCCCCCTGGCCACGCTTGACTTTCTGGCCATATAGTCGACATACGGCTACGTTTACTTCCTCGGGCGGCTTGACGAAAAATTGCCACACCGCAGAGTAGGAAACTTTGCACCCGCTACTCCTCACTGGCTGACTGCTACTTCCTCCGTGCACACCGGCACCACTACTGGCCGTGGTGGTAGGCTGCAGTGGAGCTGGTGCTCTACTCCGTGGCCGTTTGCCTCCACTGACACTGCTGCAACCCTGCTGCCTCCTGGCAGCAGCAATGGGAGGCCGTACAGGGACCCATGAGACACTCTGGACCTGGCAGCAGCATGAAGAGGTGGTACAGGGGCCCATGGCAGATTACGGGCCTGGCAGCAGCAATGGGAGGCCCGTAATCTGCCAGCACCCTATGTCAAAAAATTCAACACACCAGCAGTGTGAAGAGACCTGAATGTGGCACATGGCAGAGTGTGGCGATGGAGAGAGCAGCAATGGGAGGCCGTACAGGGACCCATGACAGACTCTGGACTTGGCAGCAGCATGAGGAGGCGGTATAGGGGCCCATGGCAGATTAGGGGCCTGGCAGCAGCTATGGGAGGCCCGTAATCTGCCAGCACCCTATGTCAAAAAATTCAACACACCAGCAGTGTGAAGAGACCTGAATGTGGCACATGGCAGAGTGTGGCGATGGAGACAGCAGCAATGGGAGGCCGTACAGGGACCCATGAGAGACTCTGGACTTGGCAGCAGCATGAGGAGGCGGTATAGGGGCCCATGGCAGATTAGGGGCCTGGCAGCAGCTATGGGAGGCCCGTAATCTGCCAGCACCCTATGTCAAAAAATTCAACACAACAGCAGTGTGTGAGGAGACCTGAAAGTGGCACATGGCAGAGTGTGGCGATGGAGACAGCAGCAATGGGAGGCCGTACAGGGACCCATGAGAGACTCTGGACTTGGCAGCAGCATGAGGAGGCGGTATATAGGGGCCCATGGCAGATTAGGGGCCTGGCAGCAGCTATGGGAGGCCCGTAATCTGCCAGCACCCTATGTCAAAAAATTCAACACAACAGCAGTGTGTGAGGAGACCTGAAAGTGGCACATGGCAGAGTGTGGCGATGGAGACAGCAGCAATGGGAGGCCGTACAGGGACCCATGAGAGACTCTGGACTTGGCAGCAGCATGAGGAGGCGGTATATAGGGGCCCATGGCAGATTAGGGGCCTGGCAGCAGCTATGGGAGGCCCGTAATCTGCCAGCACCCTATGTCAAAAAATTCAACACACCAGCAGTGTGAAGAGACCTGAATGTGGCACATGGCAGAGTGTGGCGATGGAGACAGCAGCAATGGGAGGCCGTACAGGGACCCATGAGAGACTCTGGACTTGGCAGCAGCATGAGGAGGCGGTACAGGGGCCCATGGCAGATTAGGGGCCTGGCAGCAGCTATGGGAGGCCCGTAATCTGCCAGCACCCTATGTCAAAAAATTCAACACACCAGCAGTGTGAAGAGACCTGAATGTGGCACATGGCAGAGTGTGGCGATGGAGACAGCAGCAATGGGAGGCCCGTAATCTGCCAGCACCCTATGACAAAAAATGGAACACACCAGCAGTGTGAGGAGACCTGAAAGTGGCACATGTTTGTGGCATGATTCATGGCGGATTTAGTCAGTTGTGTCAGGAACTGGTGGTTTGAAATCCAGACTAATCCACGCCTGATTCATTTTCACAAACGTGAGTCTCTCCACACTTTGGGTGGACAGTCGTGTGCTCCGCGGAGTTACAATACCACGGGCTGTCATGCCCGATGCCACGCTACTGGCCGGGCATGACAGCCTTTCAAGGGCAAATTCAGCTAGTTGGGGCCAAAGGTCAAGTTTCGTTGCCCAGTAGTCAAGGGGATTGTCTACCTCGGTTGGCAGGGTGCTGTCCAAGTAGGCCCAAGCCTGTTGTTTGAGCTCCTGCTCCAGGTCCACCTGATGCTGCTGCTGCTGCGGCTGGTTAGTAGTTTCCTCACTGCGCTGGTGAAGAAAGCTACTCATCATCGACTGCAGACTGAGGCAGCCGCTGCTGGTGGAGCTGCCACTGCTCCTACCACCCCACCCCTCCCCTGCTGCCATGGCAGCGGAACGCGAGCGCACAGGGCCCACAGTGTCTGAGGATGGACGTTGGCGCACAAAGGCAGAGACCAACTGACTACATAGGTGGTTTTTATAGTACGTAATTTTGGCCTCCCTCTCAGCAGGTGTGAAAAAGGCCACCATTTTGTAACGATAGCGAGGGTCCAACAAGGTGGACAGCCAAAAGTCATCCCTCTGTCTGATGGTTATTATTCGGCTGTCGCTACGCAAGCAACCGAGCATGCTATGGGCCATTTGCGCCAAGGAATGCGAGGGACTCCCTGCCTCCATCTCCACAGCATACTGCCACGGTGCGTCTGGGTCCTCTGTCTCCTCCTCCTCTCCCAGATGCTCCTGCTCCTCCACTCCTGTCCGCTGAGTGGAAAAACCACCCATTTCACTCAATAATTCCTGAGCACCAATGTCCTCCTCTACCTCCTCCTCTTCTTCCTGTCCTGGCCCCACAGGGTTCATGTGGCGTTGAGATCTGTGCGCCACGTCTACCGCACCCTGACCAGCCATTGTTAACAGCATTTGTTCAAGGACGTGCAACAGAGGAATGACGTCGTTCATCCCATAGTCCTGCCGACTCACGAATAGCGTGGCCTCCTCAAAGGGCCTGAGCAAGCGGCAGGTGTCACGCATGAGCTGCCAATGGCTGACATCGAAGTTACACAGGGGAGTACCTTTATCCGCTTGTAACATCAGGAAATCGGTGATGGCCTTTCGCTGCTCGTAAAGGCGGTCTAACATGTGTAGGGTTGAATTCCACCTTGTTGCAACGTCGCAGATCAGGCGATGATGTGGAATTCCGTTCTGCCGCTGCAGCTCAAGGAGGGTGTGCTTTGCGGTGTAGGAATGGCTGAAATGCATGCAAAGTTTACGTGACATTTTAAGGATGTCTTGCAGTGGGATGGTGGATTTTAGGAACCGCTTGACAACCAGATTGAACACGTGAGCCATGCATGGCGCATGGCACAACCTTCCTTGACGCAGAGCAGACACCATGTTCTTTCCGTTGTCGGTCAACATGGTTCCGATTTTCAGTTTGCGCGGAGACAGCCATCTGTCGATTTCTCTGTTCATTACACTCAGAAGTTCCTCCCCTGTGTGACTACGTTCGCCAAGGCATACCAGGTGCAGCACAGCGTGACACCGTTGCGCCCTGCACATGTGATATGCCGGTCGGGTAATGGGACTTGGCACGGGGGTGGCGGCTGAGGACACGGCGGAAGAAGAGGTGGTAGAGGCGGACATGTTTGCTGGACCAAGGACGTGCAAACGTGGAGGCAAAAGCGTCGTGACCTGTCCAAGTTGCTGGTGCGGCTGTGCCGGCACCACGTTCACCCAGTGGGCCGTAAATGACATGTACTGTCCCTGACCGTAGTTACAGCTCCACACGTCGGCGCTGCCGTGCACTTTGGCAGAGACCGACATGCTCAAAGACTGGCCCACCATCTCTTCTACATGTGAATGCAGGGCTGGCACTGCCTTTTTGGCGAAGAAATGACGGCTTGGCGCTCTCCACCGCGGCGCGGCACAAGCCATCATTTCTCGGAAAGGTGCTGAGTCCACCAGTTGGAAAGGGAGGGACTGCAGCACCAGCAACTTGGACAGGAGGACGTTCAGCTTTTGCACCGTCGGGTGCGTGCTCGCAAACTGTTGTCTCTTGGAAACGGATTCCAAGAAAGACTGTTGACGGAATCCAAGAAGAGGAGTAGCAGGAGAAGGAGCATCTGAACGAGCGGAAGATGCCAACGAGCGACAACTCCCCTCAGCAGAGGTGTTGGAGCCTTGACTGGCTGATAGAGGGCGATTGACGACGTCGGGTGACGGAGCAAGTAACGGAGTGGGTGATGGAGCGGGGGCTGGGGCAGGCAGAACCGCCGTATCTTTATCACGGTTTTCCCAGGCCACCGAATGGCGACGCTGCATATGCTGACGCAACGCTGTAGTCCCAACATGGGCCCCCTGGCCACGCTTGACTTTCTGGCCACATAGTCGACATACGGCTACGTTTACTTCCTCGGGCGGCTTGACGAAAAATTGCCACACCACCGAGTAGGAAACTTTGCCCCCGCTACTCCTCACTGGCTGACTGCTACTTCCTCCGTGCGCACCGGCACCACTACTGGCCATGGTGGTAGGCTGCAGTGGAGCTGGTGCTCTACTCCGTGGCCGTTTGGCTCCACTGACACTGATGCGACCCTGCTGCCTCCTGGGCAACCCACCGACTGTTTCGCTCGCTGCCAAGCTGGCACCCTCTTCTGCTGATGATGCGGAAGAAATTGCCTGATGACGACGAGGCAGCCAAGTGCGATCAACCTCCTCATCATCAAGTAGGGTCTCCGCCTCACTACTAGCCCCCTCGGCTGCGTCTGGGTCAGGAGACAGACCTGTCTCTAGACCGGCTACCGAGCCACTCTCCTCGCCAGTACTTGTTCGCCTGGCTGCTGAAAAGGCCGATGTCTCCTCCCGTTCCTGACCGCCCTCTGTTAGCTCTTCCTCACAATACAGTGGGGCTGAGCCCACAGCATGCGATACTTCGCTTGGTGAGGGAACAGAAAAGGACAGGGGCAGGTAGAGGACACGTGATTTCAGTGGGCTTGCTCCCGGGCCATGCCAACTAACGGTTGTGTCTTACGTACCCACCGACCGTTGGCTGTAGGTGTCAGAGGTGACCTGGGAAGAGGAAGACGACCGAGCCAACCAATCGATGACGGCAGGGTTGTCGGTGGAGACACGACCGCTGGATGACACCGGGAGCACTGGCCTCTGGCTGCGAATAGTGCTGCCTCGACCCCTTCCTCTGCTGCCACGTCTGCTCGCTCCTAAAACATTGCCTCCTCTGCCACTCCTCTGCGTGTTGTCTGACATACTCTTTAATTCAACGATTCTGTGTCCCTGAGTAACAATTCTGTGTCCCTGAGTAACAATTCTGTGTCTGTCCCTGAGTAACAATTCTGTGTCTGTCCCTGAGTAACAATTCTGTGGCCCTAAGTAACGGTTCTGTGGCCCTCAGTAACAATTCTGTGTCCCTGAGTAACAATTCTGTGTCTGTCCGAGTAACAATTCTGTGGCCCTAACTAACAGTTCTGTGGCCCTCAGTAACAATTCTGTGTCCCTGAGTAACAATTCTGTGGCCCTAAGTAATGGTTCTGTGGCCCTCAGTAACAATTCTGTGTCCCTGATTAACGTTTCTGTGGCCCTAAGTAACGGTTCTGTGGCCCTCAGTAACAATTCTGTGTCCCTGATTAACGTTTATGTGGCCCTAAGTAACGGTTCTGTGGCCCTCAGTAACAATTCTGTGTCCCTCAGTAACAATTCTGTGTCTGTCCCTGAGTAACAATTCTGTGGCCCTAAGTAACGGTTCAGTGGCCCTCAGTAACAATTCTGTGTCCCTGATTAACGTTTATGTGGCCCTAAGTAACGGTTCTGTGGCCCTCAGTAACAATTCTGTGTCCCTGAGTAACAATTCTGTGTCTGTCCGAGTAACAATTCTGTGGCCCTAAGTAACAGTTCTGTGGCCCTCAGTAACAATTCTGTGTCTGTCCCTGAGTAACAATTCTGTGGCCCTAAGTAACGGTTCTGTGGCCCTCAGTAACAATTCTGTGTCCCTGAGTAACAATTCTGTGGCCCTAAGTAACGGTTCTGTGGCCCTCAGTAACAATTCTGTGTCCCTGATTAACGTTTCTGTGGCCCTAAGTAACGGTTCTGTGGCCCTCAGTAACAATTCTGTGTCCCTGATTAACGTTTATGTGGCCCTAAGTAACGGTTCTGTGGCCCTCAGTAAGAATTCTGTGTCCCTCAGTAACAATTCTGTGTCTGTCCCTGAGTAACAATTCTGTGGCCCTAAGTAACGGTTCTGTGGCCCTCAGTAACAATTCTGTGTCCCTGAGTAACAATTCTGTGTCTGTCCGAGTAACAATTCTGTGGCCCTAACAGTTCTGTGGCCCTCAGTAACAATTCTGTGGCCCTAAGTAACGGTTGTGGCCCTCAGTAACAATTCTGTGTCCCTCAGTAACAATTCTGTGTCTGTCCCTGAGTAACAATTCTGTGGCCCTAAGTAACGGTTCTGTGGCCCTCAGTAACAATTCTGTGTCCCTGAGTAACGTTTCTGTGGCCCTAAGTAACGGTTCTGTGGCCCTCAGTAACAATTCTGTGTCCCTGAGTAACAATTCTGTGTCTGTCCGAGTAACAATTCTGTGGCCTTAAGTAACAGTTCTGTGGCCCTCAGTAACAATTCTGTGTCCCTGCGTAACAATTCTGTGGCCCTAAGTAACGGTTCTGTGGCCCTCAGTAACAATTCTGTGTCCCTGAGTAACAATTCTGTGTCTGTCCGAGTAACAATTCTGTGGCCCTAAGTAACAGTTCTGTGGCCCTCAGTAACAATTCTGTGTCCCTGAGTAACAATTCTGTGGCCCTAAGTAACGGTTCTGTGGCCCTCAGTAACAATTCTGTGTCCCTCAAGAAACAATTCTGTGTCTGTCCCTGAGTAACAATTCTGTGGCGCAAAGTAACGGTTCTGTGGCCCTCAGTAACAATTCTGTGTCCCTGATTAACGTTTCTGTGGCCCTAAGTAACGGTTCTGTGTCCCTCAGTAACAATTCTGTGTCCCTGATTAACGTTTATGTGGCCCTAAGTAACGGTTCTGTGGCCCTCAGTAACAATTCTGTGTCCCTGATTAACGTTTATGTGGCCCTAAGTAATGGTTCTGTGGCCCTCAGTAACAATTCTGTGTCCCTCAGTAACAATTCTGTGTCTGTCCCTGAGTAACAATTCTGTGGCCCTAAGTAACGGTTCTGTGGCCCTCAGTAACAATTCTGTGTCCCTGAGTAACAGTTCTGTGTCTGTCCCTGAGTAACAATTCTGTGGCCCTAACTAACGTTTCTGTGGCCCTAAGTAACAATTCTCTGGCACTCAGTAACAATTCTGTCTGTCCCTGAGTAACAATTCTGTGGCCCTAATAACGTTTCTGTGGCCCTAAGTAACAGTTCTGTGGCCCTCAGTAACAATTCTGTGGCTGTCCCTGAGTAACAATTCTGTGGCCCTAACGTTTCTGTGGCCCTAAGTAACAGTTCTGTGGCCCTCAGTAACAATTCTGTGTCTGTCCCTGAGTAACAATTCTCTGTCCCTAAGTAACGTTTCTCTGTCCCCAAGTAACGTTTCTGTGGCCCTAACTCTGTCCCTAATACAGAGCGGTCTGCCTCTCTTGAATGACTGGAGGCAAATGAAGAATTCCAAAATGGCCGCTATTTATAGCTCGACCATTACACAGTGCTGGCTGGCTGGCTGCTGATTGGCTGATGCGATCACATGTCATTAAGGAATGCATTATGGGTCCGCGCGCCTTGTCTGCGCGCCTTCCCAGACATCCCCGCTCCGTCGCCGCACATGTCCGCCGCCATTTTAGGAAAAATTTCGATTCGCGCGTCCGAAGTAGGCTATTTTTCGGATTCGGCGCGAATCGAAAATTTTCCGATATTCGACTCGAATTCCACTTCGCCTACTTCGATTCGCTCATCTCTAATGACAGTCTATAATCAGGAACTCTGGGGTCATATCCTAATAATGGGACCATTGAGGAGAAAGGTGCATTGCCATCATTAGCAGCAACGGGAGATATAACATTGAAGCCAGCTGATAAGGGGGGATGGGTGGTCATTATGGACACAGCATGTGATGACAATGAGACACTGGAGAGTGCAAAGTCTGGTGCAGCTCTGCATAGGAACCAATCAGCTTCCAGGTTTATGGTCAAAGCTTAACTGAACAAGCTGAAGTCAGAACCTGATTGGCTCCCATGCACAGCTGCTCCAGATTTTGCACACTCCAGTTTTAGTAAATCAGCCCCATTGTGTCCATCTGAGATGGTTTGTGGCAGATCCCGGGTTGTGAGTTCCATTCAGTACAATGTCTTTGGGTTCTCTTGCTAGTTGACTGCCCCCTTGTTAGTTGAGGTGTTTGTAGTCATAGAGGTGTTGGGTCATGATGGAATGATGTTGTGTCAGGTGAATGGTAGGCTCTGACCTGGTTTTATCTGCCAGCTCTGTGTTGATTCGCTGAGTTTTCTATTGTTTGTTATGTCCATCCTTGGAATTAGGGAGGACAGTATGATGTTGGAGTGAGGACATTTTTGTTGTGCGGTCTCTGTTAGTTGTAATAGTTTATTCTCAGAGGTTTCCTTTTGTCCCTAGAGGATGTTTGGGTCGGTGTGTATGATGATATGTTTGGGTCGGTGTGTATGATGATATGTTTGGGTCGGTGTGTATGATGATATGTTTGGGTCGGTGTGTATGATGATACGTTTGGGTCGGTGTGTATGATGATACGTTTGGGTCGGTGTGTATGATGATATGTTTGGGTCGGTGTGTATGATGATATGTTTGGGTCGGTGTGTATGATGATATGTTTGGGTCTGTGTGTATGATGATATGTTTGGGTCGGTGTGTATGATGATACGTTTGGGTCGGTGTGTATGATGATATGTTTGGGTCGGTGTGTATGATGATATGTTTGGGTCTGTGTGTATGATGATACGTTTGGGTCGGTGTGTATGATGATACGTTTGGGTCGGTGTGTATGATATGTTTGGGTCGGTGTGTATGATGATATGTTTGGGTCGGTGTGTATGATGATATGTTTGGGTCGGTGTGTATGATGATATGTTTGGGTCGGTGTGTATGATGATACGTTGGGGTCGGTGTGTATGATGATATGTTTGGGTCGGTGTGTATGATGATATGTTTGGGTCGGTGTGTATGATGATACGTTTGGGTCGGTGTGTATGATGATACGTTTGGGTCGGTGTGTATGATATGTTTGGGTCGGTGTGTATGATGATATGTTTGGGTCGGTGTGTATGATATGTTTGGGTCGGTGTGTATGATGATACGTTTGGGTCGGTGTGTATGATGATACGTTTGGGTCGGTGTGTATGATGATATGTTTGGGTCGGTGTGTATGATGATATGTTTGGGTCGGTGTGTATGATGATACGTTTGGGTCGGTGTGTATGATGATACGTTTGGGTCGGTGTGTATGATGATACGTTTGGGTCGGTGTGTATGATGATATGTTTGGGTCGGTGTGTATGATGATACGTTTGGGTCGGTGTGTATGATGATATGTTTGGGTCGGTGTGTATGATGATACGTTTGGGTCGGTGTGTATGATGATATGTTTGGGTCGGTGTGTATGATGATATGTTTGGGTCGGTGTGTATGATGATACGTTTGGGTCGGTGTGTATGATGATACGTTTGGGTCGGTGTGTATGATGATATGTTTGGGTCTGTGTGTATGATGATATGTTTGGGTCGGTGTGTATGATGATATGTTTGGGTCGGTGTGTATGATGATATGTTTGGGTCGGTGTGTATGATGATATGTTTGGGGTTGGTGAAATACGGATCATTGATGACTCCTGTCGCTTGTTCAGTTGTTGGACTTGAATTTTGTTGTCTCTTGTTCCTGGGAAGAGCCGTTTGGTGTTTAGATATTTCCCATTGGAGTCTATTAATAACAATAAGAATCCGGAGTTTGTTGGCTGTTCTTGTGGTTTGATGATTGTTTGTAGGGATGGGCTTCATGTTCGAGTTGAACCTAAGTTTGATTTGAACATGGGCCGTTCGTGTGTTCAGCAAACACAAACAGTATGGGCATTCAGTGGGCTGTTTGCCCACCATGCCCCACAATGCACTGCGCCCTGATAGTGCATTGTGATAGGACAAAGCAATGCACCTAACCACAAGTCAGGTGTAATACTTTGACCAATCACAGTGCGTGGTGATGTCACAAGGGGGCGGGGTATATAAAAACTGGTGCAGCTGTCAGACAGCTAGGAGCCAGCATAGCAAGCAGAGCTTTTTTCCCCTTTTTTGGGTAGCGATGGTGGTGGCAGGATCGTGATTGACGTTGAATCTACTTTGGGGGACATTTTTTAAAATGTTTATTTTCAATAAAGGACTTGTTAAAGACTGTCTCCTGTCATTTTCTACACTTTTTTTGTGAATGGGTAGCAGTACCATATACCGCCTACTCATTTACATAGGCGGGGGGGCCAGGATCTTTGGGCCCCCTTGTTAAAGGGGGCTTCCAGATTCCAATAAGCCCCCCAGGTTACAGACCCCCACAACCACAGGCTACGGTTGTGGGAAAGAGGCCTTTGTCCCCATCAATATGTGGACAAGGTGCTTTGGGGGGCTCCCGACCCAAGGCACCCCACCATGTTGCGGGCATGTGGCCTGGTATGGTTCAGGAGAGGGGGTGCTCACCTCCTGATATGGATTTTTGGGGGACCCCCATGCCATTTATAAAAATATTATTGGCATAGAGGGTTCCTCTCAAAATCCATACCAGTCTCGAAGTGCTTGGTGTGGATGAGAGGGGGACAACAAGCTGTTTTTTTTTTTAATTGATGGGCAGTGCTGACAATTCTTTTGACATTCAGCTGTCGGCAGGAAACCCCACTGACACCAGGAACATGAATGAATGTCTCACTACTAAAATACCGCGTGACTTCATCACATAACTCATGCCGGATATTAGTAACTGAGCGGGATCTTCATACTCAGATGCGGTAAGACACCTCTCAGTCCTTCGTGTTCGACATTCACTGTAGAACATTCTGTAGGTTCGGATGTTTGACCGCGACCTGAACAGGGGGGTGTTCGGCCATCACTATTTGTGGTCTCAGGATTAGTAGAGTTGTCTTAGCTATTGCTGGTCTTTGTTACATTTCGGAAGCTGATTGGTCTCACCGGTCTGTTGTTCCTTGATGGGTACTTTGTATAAATCATCCTCTTTGATTCTCTTTCCTGATTGTTGAGCTCCATTTGTATCTTTGGTGTCATTATCTCTTCCCTCAGTTGAGGGTTTTCTTGGTGTAATTGTTACATTTTAGACTGAATTTCTAGGATAGATCTTTGGGGGTATTTTTAGTGTTTTTAGCTCTTCTCTCAGCTTCTCATTTACATTTTCTCACTTGTCTTTGAAGTTTTTCTTTTAATTGAACAAAGTCTCTCCCTAGTAGAGATTAAGCTTGTAATTTTTGGATTCTTAGATGCACTTTCTGAACGAACCTGCAAATCGAATCCAAGCATTCTGGTTATCAACTCATACTCCCACCAGGCATGGATTGAGCAGGTGAACTCCATATTAAGCACTTGAGCTCCTGAGGATTTACCCCCCTTAATGACCACGCCTTTTTTTGCTGTTTGGCGCTGCACTAATTCAACTGATAATTGCGCGGTCATGCAATGCTGCACCCAAACAAAATTTACGTCCTTTTTTTCACAGAAATAGAGATTTCTTTTGGTGATATTTGATCACCTGTGCGCATTTTATTTTTTGCGCTATAAACAAAAAAACCACGACAAATTTGAAAAAAAGCAATATTTTCTACTTTCAGCTATAAAAAATATATCGTAAACTCAAAGTTAGTCATAAATTTAAGCCAAAATGTATTCTGCTCCATGTTTTTGTTAAAAAAAATCCCGTGCATTAGCGGGCAAACTGGCGCTATCTGGGAGGGGCGCTAACACTATTGGAAGTCACCAGTGACACTAATACAGTGATCAGTAAAAATCTGTTCACTGTAATCAATGACACTGGTGACAGGGCAGTGAAGGGGTTAACTGGGGGGGGGGGGGGGGCGATCAAGGGGTTAAATGGAATTACTGGTGGACAAACTGGCGCTATCTGGGAGGGGCGCTAACACTATTGGAAGTCGCCAGCGACACTGATACAGTGATCAGTAAAAATCGGTTCACTGATCAGTGACACTGGTGACAGAGCAGTGAAGAGGTTAACTGGGGGGGGGCGATTAGGGGGTTAAATGTGTCCTAGAGTGTTCTAACTGTGGGTATGTGCTGTTTTACTCACAATTTGTATGTCTTCTTCTCTGGCTGTAACGGAATGTGTCCAGGCAGAGAAGAATGACATCATATCCTGTCCTGTGTAAATGTCAACACAGGACAGGATAGGACAGGGACCGATCATCTGATTTCAGCCAGACATCACTGGCTGAAATTGAATGATTGATCCCTCCGGGATCAAATGGTGTCCCCCGCGGGTCGGCGGGAGCGCGCGCCCCCTGCCCACGAAAATGTCGGGAGCGCGGAGCCCGTTTTAAAAACGTGCTTTTGCGCCCCAGTGCCGCCCTGCACACGTATATATGCAGTGGCAGGGTGGCAAGTGGTTAATACATGAAAACATAACTTCTCCTAGGAGACTTATGGCTCTCTGGCAGAACTGGCTGGATACTCCGGTACTCACTCCCCATACTTCATTTGTCATAGCTTTTTATAGGTTTAACTTTTTTAGGCCCCTAAAAATGGTCCAGCCAACTGTACCCTACTAAATGGTAACTACATTGGAGGCCGATACTTGGTGTATGATCCTGTAGACACAGGCCTACTTGAACGGAGTCAGCTATCTATGTATGTACTGGAGAGAGTTACTTGCCATGTACAGGTGAATTGTTCTACGTTGCTTCTTTTTTCTCTTTTCATTTGTTTATTGAAGGTTGTTTGAGGTGATTGTAGCCGTATTAGTGCATTTGCGACATTGAAGGTAAAAGTGAAACCAGAGACAAAGCAAGTTATTGTTCTGTATGATCTGTAACATTGCCACAACTGCTTATACATTAGAATGTATGACTCCATTGTCTGGGCTGAATGTTGGATATACTGTGTGCACTTAAAAACTTAAACAATACAATTTAGTTTATGGAAAAAAAATAAAATATTTTTTTAAATTAAAGTTTATTAATAAACTCAGAGCATACAATAGGTCCAGGTAATACAAGGTATCAGTCGGAAATGCAATAGGAGGTAATACACATACAGCAAACAAAAAGATACATAGCAATACATAGGCAAAGAATCAGACGTAAGTCATCCCAGGGAAAAGAAAATGGGAAAAATGAGGACATGCAAACGCAGGAACATTAAAGGCATATCTGGTCTCAAGCCCCTATTCAGCATATTGGAATCACAGCACTGGCAGGTCCATGATATATAACCTCAGCTACCGAGCAGCAGAGAGCGGGGCAAGTGAGTCAAAGGTATGCATTGGAAATGTATACAGTAGGTGTGGAGGGGGGGAAGGGCTTGTAGGATAGGGTCTTGTACTTTTGATGAAACTGAGGTCACCCACTACAGGTTGTCAGCACATGGGTAAAATATTTTATATATATATATACAAATGATAATGTACATATGCTTTCTATATATATAACACAGGTGTCAAACACCTGTATCCAGATCCTGCCCTCTAAATTATTTCATGTGGCCCTTGTACCTCTCCTGCAGGTACCCCATTGTCTCCTCCCCCACCTTGTCTCAGCAGTTGGCAGCAGAGAAGAGAATAGAACTCCTCTGCCAAATCCTGCACCTCTCAGTGCAGCTGCAGCACTCCCCTCATCCTCACCTCCCTTGGTCTCAGCATTCAGCAGACTCTGGTAATTGACTCCACTCCTCCTCTGGACCTCCTCCAGACCCTGCACTTTCTGCTTTCCAGCTCTGCCCCCAAAGGAGGTGCACGGTGATGTTAGGGTGGGTGTGGGGTTCTTGGCATCTGATGTAATGGGGGGGTGAGGTGCTCTGGACATCTAGTCTTACAGTTACAACTGGCCCTTTGAGGACAACCATAATGCTGACACAGCCTGCGATGATATATAAGATATATTTAATAATGATAATTAAAAATAAAAACCAACTTTAGACCTTTATATAGAATTCTGATTTTTTTATTTTTTTTTGTACAGGTGGATTGATGAACCACGTTTTCGGTCATGCTGGTGTTTGTGAATACAACTCAGTCACATGGAAAAACCAAACATCTGGGTGTTGTAATTGACTGAAAGTTTTTATTGCAGTTCACTGGAGGAGTCACACAGGACACAAGTCATATCCGTGTTCTAAATGTCATAAGTGCTTTGGGTCCTCTTCAACACTGATCCAACCTCAGAGGACAACATGAGAAAAGTCATTTCAGTGTTCTGGATGTGACAATTGCTTTACAGTAAAGTCCAACCCATGTATACATAAGAGGAGTCATTTCAAGTGATTTCTTGTTTGGAACGTGACAAAGATTTTACAATGGAGGCAAAACATATTGCACACCAGAAGGTTCACACTGGAGAGGAGCCATATCAGTGTTCTGAATGTGACAAAGCTTTTACATGGAAGTCAAATCTTATCATACACCAGAGGAGTCACACTGGAGAGAAGTCATATCAGTGTTCTAAATGTGACAAAGCTTTTACACGGAAGTCATCTCTTATCAGACACCAGAGGATTCACACTGGAGAGAAGCCATATCAGTGTTCTGAATGTGACAAAGCTTTTACAGACAAGTCATCTCTTATCAGACACCAGAGGATGCACACTGGAGAGAAACCATATCAGTGTTCTGAATGTGACACAGCTTTTAGACATAAGTCAGATCTTATATCACACCACAGGATTCACACTGGAGAGAAGCCATATCAGTGTTCTGAATGTGATAAAGCTTTTACAAATAAGTCATATCTTATCATACACCAGAGGATTCACACTGGAGAGAAGTTATATCAGTGTTCTGAATGTGACAAAGCTTTTACAAATAAGTCATATCTTATCACACACCAGAGGATTCACACTGGAGAGAAGTCATATCAGTGTTCTGAATGTGACAAAGCTTTTACATGGAAGTCAGATCTTATCACACACCAGAGGATCCACACTGGAGAGAAACCACATCAATGTTCTGAATGTGATAAAACTTTTACACAGAAGTCAGTTCTCATAGCACACCAGAAGGTCCACACTGGAGAGCAGCCATATCAATGTTCTGAATGTGATAAAACATTTAAACAGAGGGGAAACCTTGTCATACATGAGAGGATTCACACTGGAGAGAACCCATATCAGTGTTCTGAATGTGATAAAGCTTTTACACAGAAGTCACATCTTCTCAGACACGAGAAGGTTCACACTGGAGAGAAGTCATATCAGTGTTCTGAATGTGATAAAACTTTTAAACGGAGAGGAAACCTTGTCATACATGAGAGGGTTCACACTGGAGAGAAGCCATATTAATGTTCAGAATGTGACAAAGCTTTTACAGGTAATTCCAGGCTAATCTGTCACCAGAGGATTCACAAGCTTGAGCTGCATAGAGGAAACTCCAGAAAGGGGCAATATTAAAGAAGTCACAGCTGTCCCATTAGGTTCACAGGCCCAATGTCTTCACACAAACTAAGGAAGACATGATGCTACTTAATTAAAAAAAAAACTTTGAAGAAACAGGACTCTAATAATCGGATTCATTCGTTTTAGTGCTTATGTCCATCAGAAACACACCTAGAAGGCCTGTGAATATTTTACCTATGGACATTTTTTCAGACAAGCAGCAATGACAACTGTATTCCTCATCATTCTCATCTTCATCCTTTTTTATGGAGCATTGACTGAACATGTAATTCATTTTCATCATTCACTAACTGAGCTATGTTCCCATGTGTTTTCTTCATTGCCAGAATCTGACCAACCAATACATGACCAACAATGCCTCAGTACCAGAGTCTAGGATGGGTCCAATGGCTTCTTGCCAAGCCTCTGAAACCTCATTAGGAGAGTCCATTCCAGGTTCTTTTGAGAATTGATACACCATAAGCTAGGCTTGAGGGTTCCAGCTAAGCCCACCTTGTCCACACCTCCCATTACATGTACCACCTCCTCTCCCATGATCAATGCCTCCTTTCCATGTTCCATCTCCTCTCATGGATGACAGCTTTGCAGGCAGGTCTGTAGCTGAGATACCAGCCAGATAGAGGTCTCTGTGTGGTTAGAGAGTAATTTCTTAAGCTGGTGTAGGCCTTCCAACACGGAGTTAATGCTGTTTTAGGGGACATATTCAACAGTATCACCTAATCCCAGCTGACCACTTATGTTTCATCTGGTTTTCTCAAAAGGGATTCTATCAGGTGAAGATTGGATGTCATTATTTTTTTTCTGTCCAGCTATTGCTCATCTCCATAAACTATTCACACGGTACAACTGCAAGATATCTGAACTTACAAAGTGCTAAGTGTGCGGTCATATTCCTACCACTTCTTCTGGGAGACTGAAATTCCTCTTATTGGGGTTCACCTTAATGACTCTGAATGAACGGGTCCCTTTTTGGGGCAAAGTGTGCAAAGAGCGCTAATTATTCCTGGAAATGCTAAGACATCGGCACTAAAGTGTAACAATGGGCAAAATCAATAATTACATAAATGGTGCAATCTGTCATTAGCATAAATGTTTTATGTTTTTCCAAGTCTCCCCTTGTAACATTTTTATTACCTGTTGACCCTCCCAGTAGATCTGTTTTTTTCCTGCTTCCTGTAGAAGGCCAAGCTATTTGGCAAAAATAAAAGTTGGGGGGGGTAGGAAACACCATATAACAGTGCTGGGGGTGCTTACAACTGTCAACTTCCATTCATATGGTGGGTTGAACCTTATAGAAATCCTGTTGCTGTAACTGCTGTAGAAGTGTTAGCTGAAGTTGGACTTTACTTGTTGTGTGTCTTACTTATAATCTATCTAAGACTTCCCTGTACAGGGTGACAACGCTGCTGTGTAATGTTCCTGCAGAATGATCAGGGTTGTCACCCTGTTACAGAAGGTGGGAAATAACAGATCTACAGACAGGACCAACAGCTGATACAACTATGTTGCAGAGGGAACTCTGGGAATGCTAATGACAGATTGCATTACACATTCAGTTAGCAGACTTCCTGCTGTTGGTCTTCTGTTTGAATTGTGTTCTGATATTTACTGTCCTGCTGTAAAAGGTGTAAATGATTGCCCACATGTTTCCTGTAGTGGCAGGGACTACAAACTCATATCAGGAATAGTAGGATGGGTACTTACCCAAGGGGATCACCTTTTTGGATTTGGAAGAAACATTTCACATGGTTTCTGAAATTCCAGTAATGACACCAACAAGGGGAGTCTCACTTACTTCACTAACAATAGGAGAGCCAATCACAGGCCAGTAACATTTCATGGTTTCTCAATAGAAACAATTGAGTACTGTCCGTGTGTAGGATTTTTAGACACATATAATACTGCTTTAGTGTCTTGAGGCGATTATGAATGAAAGAGCCATTGTAATAAAAAATGAAGTGTGATTTTATTCTATCACACAATGGTGTCAAATAAACAATGTAAAGCGTATTATGAACAGTTCCATCTAGATGAAACTACTGTAAAACTGACAAGCGAAAGTTCAAAGAAAAAGTCACCATTATCTGTCATGGCTGTTCTTGCCATGTGCGATTCTCATGTCCTTGTCCAACTCAAAGTCCGAGAGAGAAGACGGAAGTGACGTTAATGATGATCTCTTGTCTTGCAGCACCTGTTGCAGCTTCTCAGACGTGTGTTTGCAAGAGTCATGTTGCTTGTGTGTATCAGAGAGAGTGTGTGAGCGTGAGTGTGTGTCCGTTCCGATGGTCTTTTATGAGGCAAATGTACGTCATAGTTAGTGATCATAATACCTTCTATGGAAAGTATTACTGCTTAGCAAAGCTATTTCATAAAAGGGAAAGATGCTAAACATATGATGTTTGATGGACAGGAACATATGTATGCTGATGTACCAATGATGTAACCCTTAGCTATATATTTAAAAGATAGTATAGCTTAAGAACATATCAATGTATAATCACTAAACTATATATGTATCAGTGTTAGAGACGTATACTAAATATACACAGAAAATACGTAATGTAATAGTAAGTCACTTCTAATAACCTTGACATAACTACCAAATACTTTTAACCAACTATCTCTAAATATAGTCTACTCAACTTTCAACTGGTATATACTATTTCAGCTTAACTTGTATATCTTTTGGTCTCAGCTATAACTGAAGAATAGTAAATACTACCATTTGTCACAGACCACTTACATATATTAATATTAATTATGACTAATCATAAAAACCAAATATTTTGCAAGCTTGCCATCAATATAAGTGCCGAATCATAATTTAGATTTAACATTTCCCCCTTATTATGATTAGTCTAAAATTAATGCCAAATCAATGCACACTTCATTCATGTCCCATACACACCGTCTTATACCAAATGATCGTATATATTCTTCATAACTGGACCAATCAAAAATAACTTTCCTTCAAAACTCTATACCTAATCTTTCAGTTTCTCTTCCTAAAATTCTTAATCATAATGTTAATTGATATATGATAATATAGTAATAATAATAATAATAATAAAAATAATTAAATGATGTAATAATAATTAATGTAGTATATTTCCATATTTGTATAATATTTTAACGCTCCGGAAATATACTTTCCATTCTACAATGTGTCATAAGTTTATATTGCTCCTATAAGAGTAATATATTTCTTGAATCTTTTAACAAAAGATATTCTAATAACTGGAATAACTCTATGAAGTTTTAACCAAAAAATATTCCATATATGAATATGTAAAAAATAATAATAATATTATCCCAATATGGATGTAAGTATCGGAATAAAAGGATCATTAAAATGTATATGTGACCTATAACAATATTATCAATAATAAATTATTTTATCATCAATAAATAGATTTCCTCTTGATGAATCTTTTCTTCATGCAATGTCTATATAATATCTTCTTTAAGTTCTGTAAAGTAGAAACATTTTTGTTGAACGCGATAAATCAGTCACAAGTGTGAAGTATTGAGTTCTTGTTCAATCTTCTTTAACGTCCAAATTCCTTAAAGTTGGCTTGTAGGAGATTGTTACGCTTCATATTTGATTTTAGATGTCATTTCTGTAAAGAAATGCAGTATCATTACTTTGGCACAAACATTGCATTAGTCTTGCACCTATTTCAACAAATATGAAAGATTATGGAAGATTATGGAACAATCAGTGTATGAGTTTGAAACACATATTGTGAAGTATCATTACTTCCTATTTCCTTTTACAGAAAACTTCTATATATCAATCAAAATACTGTCCTAATCCTGTCTAAGATTACCTAAACTAGAATACAAAAGTAGTGTGAGATTTAGGTATGACAGGACGCAATATTTCATCATAGGTCATGACCGCAAAACCCTGTTTTATTAAACAAAGAAAGGTTTTGTATCACCCCAGAGATGACAAAGGTTTATGCCTTTGTTCTCATCCCTATAATATTAGAAATATGCGTAGCTGTTTTCTGTGCTGATGTCATTACTCTAGTGTTAGAGTGTTCTTCATTACTGCATGTGTTGCTGTGAATGTGAGGTAGAGACTTGTCTGATGCAGCTGTACCTATCACAATGTGTTTGGCTAACAGTGCTCTTATCCACTGAGGATACTTTTCACGGCATTCTCTGAATGTATCTTCCTCAAGAATTCTTCTTAGTGAACTGTCAGGAGACTGTAATATGATACTATGTGACTTTACTGTGCTTTCTGATGCTTTGATTGCATAAAAGAAACTCAACAGTTGTTGTGCCTCTGATGTCAAAGTTCTTTCCAATGGTGATAAATCTCTGGAGAAGTAACTAATTAGTCTCTCATTACCTTCTTTTAATTGAGACAAAGTTACTGAAATTGCATTCTCAGATACATGAGTTTTCACAACAAAAGGAGCATTGGAACAAACCTTAATAGTACCTAATGCTGGCGCATTCTGCAAATCCTTTTTCAACACTTTTAAAGCATTATTCTCATTTGGACCCCATTGGTCAACTAAGTTATTTTTACTCTTCAAAAGATGATATAATGGCTTAACTTTCTCTGCGAAACCATGTATAAACTCTTTACAATGATTTATGTTTTTCAAAAATAGTTGCAATGCTTTATGTGTTGTAGGAACTGGAAAGGCAGTGATAGCTCTGACTGTTTCCTGCAATAATTGTCTCTTCCCTTGACTGATCTGCATGTGAAAGCATTTCACCTGACTTTTCATCAGCTGAACTCTTTCCGGGTTTAATTTAAGACCTGCATCCTGTAACAACATAAATAACTCAGACAAAAGAGTAATATGTTCGTTAACATTCTGCGTACTTAGCATAATTGTATTTACATGCTGAAAAATGCATTCTGGCCTTGAAAATTGTGATAGAATTTTTTCTATGGACTCATGGACTACACCATCACTGATGTCTAAACCAGCTACTAATCGAGTGAATGCATAAGTCTCTTTCTGAAACTTAAAAGCTAACTTGTATTGACAACTTTTAGCTATGGGGATCGAAAAATGACTGTTATCGGTTTCCAAAACAGAAAACACTTTGGATTCGGCCTTTAAATGTAACTTGATATTAGAATGATCAGGAACAACTGCTTTGTTATTTGTGATATGTTTATTCAGTGTCCTGAAATCAACTGACAAAGAATATGAATTGTCAGCATTTTTGATAGGCCAAATACAGTTATTTACCACTGATTGTGTTTTCTTTAAAATCCCAAGTTGTACAAACTCTTGAACAATGGCAGAAAGTGTTCCTATTGATTCTTGTGGTAACTCATACTGATTAAGGGGTATAGGATCTTTTCCCTCAATATTCAATTCTGTATCTTTCAAAGTTCCTATGTCATTTTTAAATTTTGACCACAAACTTGGAAAACGTTGTACCAATTTTTGTAAAGCATAATTACCATCAGTATCAGGCCATTTTTGTGCTGTAGACATTTTAGAGTTGAAACCAACATCACTGTATATAGAAGGATCCATTAACATTGATTTGGGCCTAGATGGATTCCTCCAAATAACTTTCGTCATAATATCAATAATCCACTTCTGCTTATTGATAAAATCAATGCCAAGAATATTCTCGGTGGCATTACTATACCAAATATCAATGTTAGTTTTCACTAGCCCAGGTACTTCAAATGTTACATTAGGCACCTGTCTAGCAGTGGAATGACCTGTATTATTAAAACCTTTTATATTACACATGGGTGAATTTGGTTTCACAGGTACGTTTTCTCTGGTCAGACTAATCTCAGATCCACTGTCAATCAGAAATGTAATCTTTTTACCATTTAGTAAACCTTGTATAAATGGTCTTCCATTGTCATCCAATACAATTGGAGCGACAAATTCTAACGATATTGGGGATGAATGTGGACGTGATTCTATTTTTGGAACTGGTAATAAACCATTTGTGTCTGTGACAGCCCTTCTCACCATGTTGTTAGAATAGTTGTTGCCAGGGCTGAACTAACAACTCATGGGGCCCCCAGGCAAAAGGGGATCATGGGGCCCCTGTGTCCTTGCCCAAACTCAAAAAAGTCTATGAAAAAGGTACCAGGGGCATCTCATGGGGCCCCCTACCGACCCCAAGCCCTCGGGCAGTGCCCGAGTTTCCAAATGGTCAGTCCGCCCCCTGGTTGTTGCTAGTCAAAGTGTGAATTTGTTTAACTGTTGAGGCATAAGGCAATTCAGTTAAACTTTTATCATTACACAACACAGCAGGTTGTACAAAAGCTGCTTTTTCACTTTTTATTTACATTTTCTTTATTTGTGAGTCGATTTTAAACTTCCAACAATGCCGTCTGATATGACGATGTTTATGACAGCGAAAGCATGTGGTATACGTTTTATGGCTCACTTGCTTGCATCTGTCGTTGTCATTCTTACTGGGACCTGTGGTTCCTGGCATAACTGCAGTCTGACTGTTGTTGTCACTTTGAATCACATCTATCTCATAAGTGAGATTGCTATTTTTCAATTTTCTCCGAATTTTGTCAATGAAACTTACTATGTCATTCAAATTTTGTTTTTCCTCTGCTATGACAACTGTCACTGGATCAAGATACTTGAATTTCTTTACAAAAGCTTTGATCATAGCTGAGTCTTCCTCATTTTCTACTCCAAATATAATTTTATATGCTTTGGAAAACTTATTTTAAAACTCAAAAGGATCTTCGTCAGCAGTAGTCTGAAGTAAGTCAAGCATTTCTACAGAAGGTACGTCTTCACCTGTTGAACATAACAGCAATTGTCGCAGTCTGTCTGTCGCGTCATTATGTTTTTTCTGGTCTTTATCGTTAATAACAGAATTTTTAATTCGAGACATAAATTTAATTGGCAGCCACAACGGAAATAAATAATTTATGTCATGATTTGAAATCTGATGGCATTTGACATGCATTTCATATATTTCCATGTTGCTATAGATATCTTTATCTGAATCATAAGCAGGGATGTCTTTTAATACTTTCATTAATTGATTATGTATTTGCAACTTAAGTTTTGCAGTTTTACATAACAATTCTTTATGTTTAATTTGTGTTTCGTCATCAGAGTCAATATCCGAACTTTCAGAGATATCGGACAGCCGTGGCTCTGATCTTGGATCACTCTGTTTGTCATCTGTGTTTATCATGGCAACCTGTTTACTGTCATTCTGCAGTCTTAACAAAAGATTTGTCTTTGAGTCAATATTTGTTCCTCAAGATTCTCTATGTAATTACAAAAAATGTCACAGTTTGGGCAACTAAGAGCATCTTGAGACACATTTTCATGCTTTTCTGTATTCTGTACAGTGCTACATTCTGTCTGCTTTAATATACAAGATTTTTTAACAGATAAATCAACATTCAAAATCATTTTGTTGAATATTCTTACTAAATTTAAGATGTTAGATATCTTTTTACGCTGTCTGTGCACAGTAAATCTAGATTTATCTATCTGAATATTGGCCTGTAAACATTCGTTATACATATAGTGCCATAGCTGACCGTCTTCAGGATATAAAGAAACATCTTTAACCATTAGCCGCCCGGCCAATGGCAGTTTGGCGGCTTCAGATGTGCCTCTTCATTCCGGGTGCACGCCATTTGGCGTGCTCCCGCACATGCGCCGTTTGCGGTAATGCAGAGCGGCGCAGCAGCGCGATCTGTCACGGGCCATGCACCTCGGACACGGCAAATGACAGATCCGAGTACCGGCTCCCGTTGCTGGTACCATGTGACCTGCTGTGACCAATCACAGCAGGTCACATGACAGTTGTATACAATGGATGGCTTCATTCATGATGCCATCCATTGTATACTGTGCCTAGCTGTGAATGGTCACAGCTAATCACATGCACATGTCATGTGATTAGCTGTGACCAAATCACAGCTAAGCACAAAAAAAAAAAAAAAAAAAAAAAAAAAGAAAAGCTGAATGAATCGATGTCATTCAGGTAAATGCTTGCTTATAGCGAAATAATTCTTTGCTATAAGCAAATTGTGTAAAAAAAAAAAAATACTGATCACTTCCCCAAAGTAGTACAGTGTTGCTATGGTAACATTGTACTACTTTGGTCATAGTAAAATATGAAAAAAAAATCTTAAAAAAAAAAAAATATATATTTTTTTTTCATACTGTCACCAGTCAGTGTCCCTGTTAACCGCCATGCCAGTTATATGATGACGCTGTACTGCACTGGTGACAGTATGTAAAAAAAAAAAAATATTGAAAATAATTTTTTTAATTTTTTAATTTTCCGAAAAATTATGACAAAAAAATACAACTTCAAAAAACTCGCCATGCCTCTTATGAAGTATGTCGGACTGTCTACTCTGCAAAAAGGGGTCATTTGTGGGATATCTGTACCGTCCTGACATTGGGGGGATATCTGTACCATTCTGACATTTGGGGGATATCTGTACCGTCCTGACATTTGGGGGATATCTGTACCGTCCTGACATTTGGGGGATATCTGTACTGTCCTGACATTTGGGGGATATCTGTACCGTTCTGACATTTGGGGGATATCTGTACCATTCTGACATTTGGGGGATATCTGTACCGTCCTGACATTTGGGGGATATCTGTACCGTTCTGACATTTGGGGGATATCTGTACCGTTCTGACATTTGGGGGATATCTGTACCGTTCTGACATTTGGGGGATATCTGTACCGTTCTGACATTTGGGGGATATCTGTACCGTTCTGACATTTGTGGGATATCTGTACTGTTCTGAAATTCTTGGACCTCAAGAAATGAGATTGGCTGTCAGTACTTCAGGATTGATCAATATTCAGATCTATACCATAGTTTGTGAACTCTATAACTTTCCTACAAACTAAAAAATACATCCTAATTTGGGTTATTTTCAGCAAAGACATGTAGCAGAATACATCTCGGCCTAAATTTATGAAGAACAATTATTTGTAAACTTTTATAACAGAAACAAAGAAAAATGTGTTTTTTTTTCAAAATTTTTGGTCTTTTTTTGTTAATTTAGAAAAAAATAAAAACCCCAGCGGTGATTAAATACCACCAAAAGAAAGCTCTAGTTGTGTGAAGAAAATGATAAAATTTTAGTTTGGGTACAGTGTTGTATGACCGCGTAATTGTCATTCAAAGTGTGAGAGCGCTGAAACCTGAAAAATGGCCTGGGCAGGAAGGTGTAAAATTGCCCGGTATTGAAGGGGTTAAACTCTAGCTTGCTTTCATTAACTAAATCATCAATAAATTCCATAATTGTTACTCACCGTAATCAGATGATTTTCTTGTTTGACCCGGCTCAGTCACTGGACCTCTCGTTCACGTCTGACGAAACACAAACGCCTTCACTTCTAGGTTCTTTTCACCGTGTTTTTCCCAAGACTTGACAATCACAGAATTGTGCGTTCTCCCCCTTATCAAGGAATGGAAAACCAGAGAAAAACTGCAGCGGAGGCTGGCTCACCAAAATGTTGGATTTTAGACACATATAATACTTCTTTTAGTGTCTTGAGGCGATTATGAATGAAAGAGCCATTGAAATAAAAAATGAAGTGTGATTTTATTCTGTCACACAATGGTGTAAGATAACAATGTAAAGTGTATCATGAACAGTTCCATGTAGATACAACTACTGTAGAAATAACAATGTAAAGCGTATCATGAACAGTTCCATGGAGATACAACTACTGTAGAAATAACAATGTAAAGTGTATCATGAACAGTTCCATGGAGATACAACTACTGTAGAAATAACAATGTAAAGCGTATCATGAACAGTTCCATGGAGATACAACTACTGTAGAAATATCAATGTAAGCGTATCATGAACAGTTCCATGGAGATACAACTACTGTAGAAATAACAATGTAAAGCGTATCATGAACAGTTCCATGGAGATACAACTACTGTAGAAATAACAATGTAAGTGTATCATGAACAGTTCCATGTAGATACAACTACTGTAGAAATAACAATGTAAAGCGTATCATGAACAGTTCCATGGAGATACAACTACTGTAGAAATATCAATGTAAAGCGTATCATGAACAGTTCCATGGAGATACAACTACTGTAGAAATAACAATGTAAGTGTATCATGAACAGTTCCATGGAGATACAACTACTGTAGAGATAACAATGTAAAGTGTATCATGAACAGTTCCATGGAGATACAACTACTGTAGAAATAACAATGTAAAGCGTATCATGAACAGTTCCATGGAGATACAACTACTGTAGAAATAACAATGTAAGTGTATCATGAACAGTTCCATGTAGATACAACTACTGTAGAAATAACAATGTAAAGTGTATCATGAACAGTTCCATGGAGATACAACTACTGTAGAAATAACAATGTAAAGCGTATCATGAACAGTTCCATGTAGATACAACTACTGTAGAAATAACAATGTAAGTGTATCATGAACAGTTCCATGGAGATACAACTACTGTAGAGATAACAATGTAAGTGTATCATGAACAGTTCCATGGAGATACAACTACTGTAGAAATAACAATGTAAAGCGTATCATGAACAGTTCCATGGAGATACAACTACTGTAGAAATAACAATGTAAGTGTACCATGAACAGTTCCATGGAGATACAACTACTGTAGAAATATCAATGTAAAGCGTATCATGAACAGTTCCATGGAGATACAACTACTGTAGAGATAACAATGTAAAGCGTATCATGAACAGTTCCATGGAGATACAACTACTGTAGAAATAACAATGTAAAGTGTATCATGAACAGTTCCATGGAGATACAACTACTGTAGAAATATCAATGTAAAGCGTATCATGAACAGTTCCATGGAGATACAACTACTGTAGAAATATCAATGTAAAGCGTATCATGAACAGTTCCATGTAGATACAACTACTGTAGAAATAACAATGTAAGTGTATCATGAACAGTTCCATGGAGATACAACTACTGTAGAAATAACAATGTAAAGTGTATCATGAACAGTTCCATGGAGATACAACTACTGTAGAAATAACAATGTAAAGTGTATCATGAACAGTTCCATGGAGATACAACTACTGTAGAAATAACAATGTAAAGCGTATCATGAACAGTTCCATGTAGATACAACTACTGTAGAAATAACAATGTAAGTGTATCATGAACAGTTCCATGGAGATACAACTACTGTAGAAATAACAATGTAAAGCGTATCATGAACAGTTCCATGGAGATACAACTACTGTAGAAATAACAATGTAAGTGTACCATGAACAGTTCCATGGAGATACAACTACTGTAGAAATATCAATGTAAAGCGTATCATGAACAGTTCCATGGAGATACAACTACTGTAGAGATAACAATGTAAAGCGTATCATGAACAGTTCCATGGAGATACAACTACTGTAGAAATAACAATGTAAAGTGTATCATGAACAGTTCCATGGAGATACAACTACTGTAGAAATATCAATGTAAAGCGTATCATGAACAGTTCCATGGAGATACAACTACTGTAGAGATAACAATGTAAGTGTATCATGAACAGTTCCATGGAGATACAACTACTGTAGAAATAACAATGTAAAGTGTATCATGAACAGTTCCATGGAGATACAACTACTGTAGAAATAACAATGTAAAGCGTATCATGAACAGTTCCATGTAGATACAACTACTGTAGAAATAACAATGTAAAGCGTATCATGAACAGTTCCATGGAGATACAACTACTGTAGAAATAACAATGTAAAGCGTATCATGAACAGTTCCATGGAGATACAACTACTGTAGAAATATCAATGTAAAGTGTATCATGAACAGTTCCATGGAGATACAACTACTGTAGAAATAACAATGTAAAGCGTATCATGAACAGTTCCATGTAGATACAACTACTGTAGAAATAACAATGTAAAGCGTATCATGAACAGTTCCATGTAGATACAACTACTGTAGAAATAACAATGTAAAGCGTATCATGAACAGTTCCATGGAGATACAACTACTGTAGAAATATCAAGCAGAAGTGTAAAGATAAGTCACCATTATCTGTCATGGCTGTCCTGGCCATGTGCTGTTCTCCATGTTCTTGTCCTTCTCATGTCTTTTGGGAAGTAGACGGAAGTGAGGATCTTGCAGCATGCACCTGTTGCAGCTTCTCAGACGTGGATGTGTGTGTATACAAGAGTGTCAGTGTTAGCGTTTCCAACTGTCCCTTATGGACCTTTTATATAGGAACAGCGTCATAGCTAACGATCTTAATACCTTCTATGGACATTATTACTGCTTGGCAAAGCCATTTCATACAAGGAAGGGGATGCTATATATGATGTTTGATGGACAGGTACAGATGTGATGTACATAATACTATAAGATGATGATGTCACCTCAGCTATTCATATTTAACCACTTCCAGACCGGACACTTTTACCCCCTTCCCCCCAGGGCAATTTTCAGCTTTTAGCGCTATCACACTTTGAATGACAATTGCGCGGTCATGCAACACTGTACCCAAATGAATTTTTTACCATTTTTTTGAGATAGATAAAGCTTTATTTTGGTGGTATTTATTCACCACTGGGATTTGTATTTTTTTTGCTATGTAAATGAAATGTCCAAAAATTTTGAAAAAAAGTGTTTTTTTTATAAAATTTTGCAAATAAATAATATTTCATCATAAATCTTAGCCAAAATGTATTCCGTTATCTTTTTAGTAAAAAAATAAAAAATCCAAATTAGTTTATAAGCAAAAATTATAATTTTTAAACATTTTTTTTTACATTTTTATTTTATTTTTTTATATTATTATTTTTTATTTTTATTTTTTACATACTGTCACCCTAGCAGTACAGTGTCACCATGGTGACACTGTACTACTTGTGAGGGGTGATGAAGATTTTTTTTTTTTTTTTTTACACTGATTGCTTTTACACCCATATAGGATGTAAAAGCAATCATTTCTCTTTCTCTCTGTGTGCATTCCTGCACTCATTAAGAAGAACTGAGTGAGCTGTGATTGGTCACATCCTGTCACATGGTACAAGGCTTTTGTGAATAGCCTTGTACCATGTGACCTCTGTGATCATTCACAGACTTCACACGTAGTAAGCAATGATGTCACAAGTGACATCTTGCTTACTACTTTGCATGTGATCACTGATTGGCCAATCAGTGATCACATGATCGGGACCTCGTACAGAGGTCCCGTCCGACGATCGGTGTTTCACTGTGTCCGGAGGACACAGCGGGCACCGGATCGCGGTGCTGCGCGCTCCCAGGGAGCGTGCACAAGCAGGGTGCGGGGAGGCCGTTTATTGACGGCCACCCGACCCTGCAGTGCCACCGTCCGGCCGTTTATATACAACGGCCGGTCGGCAAGTGGTTAAATGATAATATAACTTAAGAACATATCTTTACAACATATCAATGTATAATCACTAATCTATATATGTATCAATGTTAGAGACGTATACTAAATACACACAGATACTATTAAATACATTATGTAATAACAAGTCACTTCTAATACCTCTGACATTTTACTACCAGAGACGTCTAACCAGCTACACCGAAATATAGAATACTCAGCCTTCAGCTGGATAGCTGGTCAGCTAACTCCTGTCTTATGTTACTGTCTCAGCTTAACATTCATATCTTTCAGTCTCAGTTATATCTGAAGAATACTAATACTACCATTTGTCAGAAGACCATTCACACATATTAATATTAATTATGACTAATCATAAAAAACAAATATTTTGCAAGCTTGCCATCAATATAAGTGCCGAATCATAAATGTGATTTCTTACAGAGAACCCCACTAATAACACTGAACCTTGGGGTACCCCACTAATAACACTGAACCTTGGGGTACACCACTAATAACACTGAACCCTGGGGTACCCCACTAATAACACTGAACCTTGGGGTACCCCACTAATAACACTGACCCTTGGGGTACCCCACTAATAACACTGAACCCTGGGGTACCCCACTAATAACCCTGAACCTTGGGGTACCCCACTAATAACCCTGAACCTTGGGGTACACCACTAATAACACTGAACCCTGGGGTACCCCACTAATAACACTGAACCTTGGGGTCCCCCACTGACACCCCCAGACCATTCAGAGTATGAATCATTAACCACTACTCTCTGAATATGATATTTTAGCCAGTTTTCTATCCATTTACATTCTGATTTTTCCATCCCATAGACTTACACATTAGCCGTGTGTGGGGAACTGTGTCCAAGTATACCACGTCCACCACCACCCCTCTGTCCAAGTATACCACGTCCACTGCCACCCCTCTGTCCGAGTATACCACGTCCACTGCCACCCCTCTGTCCGAGTATACCACGTCCACCGCCACCCCTCTGTCCAAGTATACCACATCCACTGCCCCCCCTCTGTCCAAGTATACCACGTCCACCGCCACCCCTCTGTCCAAGTATACCACGTCCACTGCCCCCCCTCTGTCCAAGTATACCACATCCACCGCCACCCCTCTGTCCAAGTATACCACGTCCACCCCACTGTCCAATTATACCACGTCCACCGCCACCCCTCTGTTCAAGTATACCACATCCACCGCCACCCCTCTGTCCAAGTATACCACGTCCACCGCCACCCCACTGTCCAATTATACCACGTCCACCGCCACCCCTCTGTCCAAGTATACCACATCCACCGCCACCCCTCTGTCCAAGTATACCACGTCCACAGGCACCCTTCTGTCCAAGTATACCACCTCCACAGCCACCCTTATGTCCAATTATACCACGTCCACCACCCTCCCTCTGTCCAAGTATACCACATCCACCTCTCTGTCTAATTATACCACGACTACAGCCACCCCTCTGTCCAAGTATACCACGTCCACTGCCACCCCTCTGTCCAAGTATACCACGTCCACCTCCACTCCTCTGTCCAAGTATACCACATCCACCGCCACCCCTCTGTCCAAGTATACCACGTCCACCTCTCTGTCTAATTATACCACGACTACAGCCACCCTTCTGTCCAAGTATACCACGTTCACCGTCACTCCTCTGTCCAAGTATACCACAACCACCACCACTTCTCTCCTCTAAGGCCCAGTGGGTGTATGCCAGCCGGTCGACGGGCTTTATTCACCTTTATTCTATTCTATAATATTTCTGGATCATATCAATTGTGAGACAATGTGGATCATCTGGGGGGTGTCAGTACCACCCCCCATTATGGACAAGAGCCCCCCATGCTCCTTTGTATACACAGAGCTGAAGAAAGAAGGACAATGTATGAAATCCTCTTTGTCCCCAGTCACCCCCTCTAGATGGTTCTGTAAAGGGCCTACATGCTGGGACCGGACCTTTCTACTATTCATAGATTGGAGGAATGTTTTGGGGTCGTCCTGATATCTTTCTGTCGTTTGTTTTCAGTTTTTGCCTTTATTTCCTTTTTGCATCTTCTGTTCTATTCTTTGTAATGTGTAAACGATGATCGCGTTCCTTCATTGTTATATTTAATAAAAGCTCTTTTCTTATTATCTATCGCTTTTGTAACTTTGGCCGTAAGCCACATAGGTTGGATTTGTAGCCTTTTATACTTGTTGCCCATGGGAATATATTTTGCAGTGTGGTCACATACAGTCTTTATGAAGAACTCCCATTTCTGTGTTGTGTTCATCGATGCCAATATTCCCTCCCAGTCTAAGTCTTGGAGAGCAGCTCTCAGCCTTAGAAAATTAGCTCTCTTAAAGTTGTTTTTATTTTTCCCTTATGTGCTAGCTACAGCTAACAATAAATGAAATCATGTTATGGTCACTGCTGCCCTTGCAGCCCTTTCCATCTGTGGGAGGAGCTGAGTCTCCACCTCCTCATTAACACTGGGAGGCCTATAACAAACTCCAATGATGACCTTTGTAGTACCGCCCCCCATGTGCAGTTCCACCCATAATACTTCAGCCTCATCACACTCTCCATCAACTAGGTCCTCTTTCACACTCGCTCTGAGATCACTTCTCACATAGAGACAGACACCACCACCTTTCCTATTTCCCCCGTCTCTCCGAAAGAGAACCTAGCCAGGAATATGAATGGCCCAGTCATGTGAGGAATGAAGCCAAGATTCAGCAATACCAATTCAATCCTAGTTCTCTTCATGCACCAAACCTTCCAACTCACCTATTGTGCTGGGCACACTTCTGGCATTGGGGAACAAACACTTTCATTCACTGACAGCTTGTCCATTCACTGACACCTTGTCCATTCACTGACACCTTGTCCATTCACTGACACCTTGTCCATTCACCGACACCTTGTCCATTCACTGACACATTGTTCACACGGATTTTGTGTATTTTTCATTTGTATACAAATGGTACCAATTCCACTGGTTGTTTGTAACATGGGAACCTTCTTATCATCTGCCATAGCCCTCCCCCCATCTTTCCCCATTCCACCCCCCAAAAACTACTGACCTCTGTCTGATCTGTCTACCCCGTTATAATACCTGATGTACACAAAGACAGGACTTCAGTGAGGAACATTTCCCTCACTCAGGACAGGAAAATAGCTTCTCCCCGTGTGAGATCTCTGATGTCTGAAAAGACTGGACGTATATGAAAAACATTTTCCACACTCAGGACAGGAATATGGCTTCTCCCCCGTGTGAGATCTTTGATGTCTGTAAAAATGGGACTTAAATGAAAAATGTTTCCCGCACTCAGGACAGAAATATGGCTTCTCCCCCGTGTGAGATTTCTGATGTTTGTTAAAACTGGACTTCACTGAAAAACATTTCCCGCACTCAGGACAGGAATACGGCTTCAATCCCGTGTGAGTTCTCTGATGTTCGTAAAGATGGGACTTTTCTGAAAAACATTTTCCACACTCAGGACAAGAATACGGCTTCTCCCCTGTGTGATATCTCTGATGTGTGTAAAGATGGGACTTCACTGAAAAACATTTCCAGCACTCAGAACAGGAATACGGCTTCTCCCCTGTGTGAGACCTTTCATGTATGACAAGACTTGATTTTTGTGAAAAACATTTCCCGCACTCAGGACAGGAATACGGCTTCTCCCCCGTGTGAGATCTTTTATGCACATTAAGATAGGATTTAGAACGGAAACCCTTCCCGCACTCAGTACAGGAGAAGCTCTTCCCTGTTGGAAGGCCGGCCCGGTCCCGCACAGTCTGAGGTTCCTCAGGATACGAGGAATCCGATGGTCCATCTACACTGGGTGGTGCCGGATGGACATTGGAGGGAGCCGGGTTTTCTCCTGGACTAGACTGTGTGATGTCCTCATCTTCTACTTTCCAGTCTGGAGACAAAGTGAGACAATCCTCGGAGGTTTTCCTCATCTCCCGGCCATGGACTAAAATACAAAGACAAAGAGGATTACTAGACAGGAGCTGATTGGTTCCCCCAAACCAGGACTCCGCCCACATCAGGCAGCTTGGTCTCTGAGGAGCTTACAATTCCACCCTCAAGGGAACTAGGAAATGGCTCCTCTGATCTCCTACCAGGTCATTTCTTTATTCATGGACCTTAGTCAGAGAGTGAGTAAACAACCAGAACTGTCTTTTATAGGAGGGACAGTGATGAGGGGATTATAGGACGAGGGTCCCCACCCCCTCTATCACTCATCGCCATCTTCCCAACACAAGAAGTACTGCACTTCCTTATTTAGTCCATGATTTAGTCATGAAGAACAGCGGGGCTGAGCCCCACCAGAGGTCAGAGAGTGAAGATGGGGGAAGAACAACCAAGATGGAGACTGGACTGATCCTGAAGTCAGGAGTATGTAATGTACAATATAAATTATACAGTGTAAGGGTCAGGACTCATAATATTGGTATTCAGTAATCAGTGGAAGTTTAAATGTTTACTGTAGACAAGTTGCAGAGATCCCACACCGCTGCCTCCCATCTCCTGAGACTGCACTCAGTGACTTGGGTCTGAGACACTACAGACATATCCCTCCACCCGGCACAGCCAGCAGAACACAGAGCAAGGAACCCTGGGAGAAATGTTCTGTCAGAGATCTTACTAGATCTAGGCATGAGGAAGAACACCCAAGACACACACCCCAGGTGCCTAGGTCTAGTATCGCTTGTGCTGAAAAACATTATGCTGCCAGCTGAACCCCAGAACCTCCATAAATCCAGTCTAGAGACATAAATTGTGTCTGCAGCACAGAGAAGGAAGATTATCCGAGAGAAATCCAGGAATACAGGACGGGGAACACAGCTCAGGAAAGTGACCAGGGGATTACAGGCTGATATCACCCCGCCCTACTCTGGACCAATCAGTGAGCAGTATGGGTGGAGGAATGGATTTAGTGTTCATGACCCACCTGTGCTGATCTCTGTAGGAGTGTCCTCCTCTATAAATGTCCCCGTTATTCCATCCTCCTCCATAGACTGCTGATCATCCCTCACATACGCCTCTTCTTCTTCTGCTTTCACCTCAAATTCTATATCGATTGGATCTCCACTCTAAATCAAGGAAATGAGAGAAAATATCATCTGTAAAATATAAGCTTTAATATTGTGACATCAATTAAAACTTTCATATCATCTATAAAATATATTAATTCACAGAAAATATCAACACATCACCTTTACAAGTCCATGCTCTAGATTCTCCATCCCACCTACCTTGTAATGGTGAGGGATGGTGTGACCTTCCTGTGTGGAATCCCGGGAATACAGAGGACGGGGACATCTCTCTGGTGGGTTCCTGGTATTAGGTGGCTCCATCATATCCTTGTGTCCTTCTGAAAACTCCTCCATCACTCCATACTCCTCATCCTCCTCTTTATACTCTTCTTTAACATCAATATTATCATCCCCGAGGATTCCACTCTGAAAGATATAATAAAACATTCATTGTAACAAACATGCTGTGTATAAATCACAACTACCAATAATTGTCATCATCTACCTGATGATGGGGAGGGATGGTGTGACCTTCCTGTGTGGAATCCCGGGAATACAGAGGACGGGGACATCTCTCTGGTGGGTTCCCATGACTGGATCCATCTGTAGGAAACACACACACTGACTGAATCCATTGTTTCTATGTGTTTATCAGATGATGGGGGATCTAGGTGGATCCTCCGTACTGCTCTCTCCTTTACAATAAAGTCTCCTCTTACCCGGTGATGTGAGGGGCGGCTGATTGTCCATCATGACGTCCTTGTAGAGATCCTTGTGTCCTTCTAAATACTCCCACTCCTCCATGGAGAAATAGACAGTGACACCCTGACACCTTATAGGAACCTGACACACACAATGATACAGTCACCATCCAGACACATCCCTTGTCTGTTACTGGAGAATGTCCCAGAATTCCCGGCACCGCTCACCTCTCCTGTCAGCAGCTGAGTGATCTCTCTGGTGACTTCTAGAATCTTCTGCATGTTGTGTCTCTCAGGGTTTAGGGAGTCACATGGAGGCACTGTGATGGTCATATGGTCACCTGACTTCAGAAGAGGAAATCTCTGTATTGAGGAACCAATAGGAATATCATGTTAGACTCCCAGAATCCTCCTCACCTCTCCGGTCAGGTCTGTGTTTTATTAATAGAGATAAGAGTGATGTCATGTGACCTCCCAGAATCCTCCTCACCTCTCCGGTCAGGTCTGTGTTTTATCAATAGAGATGAGAGCGATGTCATGTGACCTCCCAGAATCCTCCTCACATCTCCGGTCAGGTCTGTGTTTATTATTAGAAATGAGAGTGATGTCATGTGACCTCCCAGAATCCTCCTCACCTCTCCGGTCAGCTCTGTGTGTTATTAATAGAGATGAGTGATGTCATGTGACCTCCCAGAATCCTCCTCACCTCTCCGGTCAAGTCTGTGTTTTATTAATAGAGATGAGTGATGTCATGTGACCTCCCAGAATCCTCCTCACCTCTCCGGTCAGGTCTGTGTTTTATTAATAGAGATAAGAGTGATGTCATGTGACCTCCCAGAATCCTCCTCACCTCTCCGGTCAGCAGGTAGATGATCTCCAGGGTGAGGTTTAGTATCTTCTCAGTCATGTGACTCCGGTCCTCCTCCATCCTCATTGGTGCCATCATGTGATCTATACAGGTCTCCTTGTAGACGGATAACTTTGGGAAATGAAAGTAAGAATGATTTGGATGGTATTGGTCACACAATAATAGGATGTGGATGTGAGGGGGGAATAGGAGGGTTGCTGGACATATAAGATCTACTTCCCCCATGGGAAGACAGTAGTCTGGACTGTTTAGTGTTTGCTAAATTTTGGAGGTCCCGGGACCCTCTTGACCTGTCAGATCAGAAATCCCCTTTTCTCTGTTGGGTTTGTTTGGTCTCTGAACTGGTTTTGATGAGTATTAGATCTGCAGACAAGGAATGATAAATATGATCCTTCCTATGACTTGTTTGCTCTGAGGCAGTGCTGTGAGGTCAATGTCGGCTCATCATGATGTCCAGGAAGGGGAACTTGAGGACTTTTGGCCGGAGTTGCTGCCTAATCAGGACAATTGGCAGAAATCCGGCTGCAAGGCTCCAATCTGTGGCAGCCTGCTGACTGACAGGAGTGATGTCACTGTCATTCTCTGCAGTAAAAGAAGAGATTGGATTGGGTAGAAGGAGGATGGTGTTGGTGGAGTAGAGAGCTGTCAGGAAGGAGCCTATTCTCTTCCCTCCAATGGAAGCATAGTGTGGGTAGAAGGAGGATAGCAGGAGGATCTGAGTATCAAGTATATTGTAATATCCAGGACATTGTACAGAGTGGTGGTGGGTTCCTGGGGCTCTGAATTCCAGCACCGGGCACTGCCAGAGCCTGTGTCATGGGAGGTATTGGAGTGTCTCCTGAAGATGTCTAGCACTGACCCCTGACTACCTTTTAGTCAATAATGCACCAACAGACCTCCTCTAAGAACAAGTGTCCACCAAGGGGTGAAGGATTGTCCTTCTGCATTCCATTTGGTATCTTGGAATACATTATTTGACCAGTGAGATGGTAAGAAGGTGAAGGTTGCCTTCCTTTCCTGGTAGGAGTTCTGTAAGGAGGTCTGGAAAGTAAGTGCAGGTAAGAGGACAACCAGAGACCAAGATCCCCCCTCCCTGCCTCAGTGTCCCCCTGAGCCTGACAAACTTCTCTTTCCTCAGAGCCCTGCTCCCCGCCAACCCTATCAAAGACCCAGATTCCTTCAGCTACTCTACCCCCTCAAAACCCTTTAACTTCACTATCCCCTCAGGGGCCCCAAAGTCTCCCATCCTCAGTAACCCCTGAGAGACCCCTCAGCTCCTCTTCTTCCCTCAGACCCCTCAGTATTTCCCTCCCCCTGACACCAATGATGGAACATGTTCTTCATGGCCGACTGGGGAATGTTTCCTTCCTCCTGAGCAGCAATGTAAGGGGCTCTATGCTCCATACTCCTGACCCCGGCACTCCATCATTGTGTTGGCTGCATAGTGTAATGATTGCCCATTGGCTGCCTGTGTAGTGTCATCATTGCCCTTTGTAGGCCATGTATGGTCAGGATGGTCCTTGTCTTGTCTATTTATTGTCAGTGCTGTTTGTTTAGAGGACCATATTACTAGAATTTATCTCCACAATGAGGAGAATGTTCTGGCCCCGGAAGTGGGGGAATGTTCTGCCCCTGAAGGGGTTCATCTGGGTTCCCACACTATATATGTGTGTATCATCATCTGCTGGAGATAAAAGACGTCACAGTGACTATGGAGGAAGAGGACGGACATGACTATGGAGGAAGAGGATGGATGTGACTATGGAGGAAGAGGACGGACGTGACGATGGAGGAAGAGGACGGACGTGACGATGGAGGAAGAGGACGGACGTGACGATGGAGGAAGAGGACGGACGTGACTATGGAGGCAGAGGACGGACGTGACTATGGAGGAAGAGGACGGACGTGACTATGGAGGCAGAGGACGGACGTGACTATGGAGGCAGAGGACGGACGTGACTATGAAGGCAGAGGACGGACGTGACTATGGAGGAAGAGGACGGACGTGACTATGGAGGAAGAGGACGGACGTGACTATGGAGGAAGAGGACGGACGTGACGGGGAGTTACTGGGTGTAAATAGAACATAACATCTTATTACCTCCTCTGCTGCCACTTCCACCAAGGTCTCCTCTCCAGTTTGTATGGTATACAACTTCCTGTCTTTATTCCAGATGACTTCCTGTCTGTGCCTGACATCACTTCCTGTCTGTGCCTGACATCACTTCTTGTCTGTGTTCTATAATAACTTCCTTTCTGGATAGAAGTGAGATCACCACCTTGTGGAGTTCAGAGGAACTGCAGCCCCGAGAAACATTAAAATAACCGTTCCTGTGGTTTCCATGAAAGATCAAAAATAACTAAAAAAAAGGGGAGGGGAGGGGAGGGAGGGGAGAGGAGAGGGGAGGGAGAGAGGGGAGAGGGGGGAGAGGGGAGGGTCAAATCAGGAAGTAGTAGGGCATGGAGATGTATGGCATCCATGGATCCCATATTTTATCACATTGGTGATGTAGCTAGGGGCCGTGTTGTGGATGGCTTTGTAAGTTGTGGTTAGTATTTTGTATTTTATATGTTGGGTTAGTGGAAGTCAGTGAAGGGATTGGCAGAGAGGGGCAGCAGTCACTGATTGGTTGGGTTGTCTAATGAGAGCGATCCCGCCAAACCTGATCCTTCTGGGGGAGACAATGCAAAAATACATCCTAAAGTAGAAACATATATATCAATCCACTCATAATGACATCATCTTCTGGGAGTGTCTGCACATCCATCCATTTCATACACATTTCATTGTCTCAGCAGATCTCCTGCAGCCTATTAGCTCCCATTTCCCTTTCTATGTCTCAGCGGATCTCCTGCAGCCTATTAGCTCCCATTTCCCTTTCTATGTCTCAGCGGATCTCCTGCAGCCTATTAGCACCCATTTCCTTCTCTACGTCTCAGCAGATCTCCTGCAGCCTATTAGCACCCATTTCCCTTTCTATGTCTCAGCGGATCTCCTGCAGCCTATTAGCTCCCATTTCCCTCTCTATGTCTCAGCAGATCTCCTGCAGCCTATTAGCGCCCATTTTCCTCTCTATGTCTCAGCAGATCTGCTGCAGCCTATTAGCTCCCATTTCCCTCTCTATGTCTCAGCAGATCTCCTGCAGCCTATTAGCTCCCATTTCCATTTCTATGTCTCAGCAGATCTCCTGCATCCTATTAGCTCCCATTTCCCTCTCTATGTCTCAGCAGATCTCCTGCAGCCTATTAGCTCCCATTTCCATTTCTATGTCTCAGCAGATCTCCTGCATCCTATTAGCGCCCATTTCCCTCTCTATGTCTCAGTAGTGGTGTGACTACAGATGATCCCTCAATGTCGCCTCTCCAGGAATAATGTCCCTTCAATCTAATATTCCTGAGACATCTATACAAGTCCTGTGCCAACAACGTCTTCCTGATACCTTTAGGGCTGAAGCCCAAACCTTTCCCCAGAAGGTCCATCTTCCCCGATGTCAGTCCAGCTGAGGAGAAGGTGACAATTCCATCTATTTCTGTTGATGATGAATCATCTGTTGGGATGGTTGGATGAGTGGGAGATCCCTTGTTGCAGCGTTGATGTTTCCTCCCCTGTGGCCGGATCTCTGCTGTTTCCTTGATTCTGATGTACAATACGAGGCCGGTGTTGTCCCTCTATAGATCCTAATAAAGTGCCTCCAGCAGAGGAGGGAAGTGATGGGTCAGAGGCTGTAGAAGAAGCTCTAGTGAGCAGTCTAGATGGACGAGGTGAGTCTTGTGTAGGTGGTGCTCCAGGAGTACGCCTGATTAGTAGACGGTTAGATGTTGGACTCCTTCAGCTGCTCGGCTGACAATGCAGACTGCAGTGTAGACTCCACCTCTGTGATCTGTACAGCCAGACCAGGTTCTTCCTTCTGGAGAAATGAAACTCCGAGAACAATGGAGCTTTTGTTTAGGACTTGTGTAAACAGACCACTGGACTCCTCCCTGTCCACAAACAGACCACTGGACTCCTCCCTGTCCACAAACAGACCACTGGACTCCTCCCTGTCCACAAACAGACCACTGGACTCCTCCCTGTCCACAAACAGACCACTGGACTCCTCCCTGTCCACAAACAAAGCTGGGGTCAGTTTACCTCATAGCCCCCTTGGAATAAGCTGTGCTTCTAATATTCAGCTAAAGTTATCTTTTTACATAGACAAGACAGCTGTCTTTAGGAACTTCTCAGGAGGACTTTGATCTGGTGTCATTTACCCAAAAAACCCTTCCCCTCCTCCACTAAGAACACCCTCTTCCCCCCACAGAGGACACCCCTCCCCCACTAAAGACAACCCCCCACACACACAGAGGACACCCTCCCCCACTAAAGACACCCCCCCCACACACACACACAGAGGACACCCTCCCCCACTACAGACACCCTCTCCACTGAAGATACTCCTTCCTCTCTTTTCCTCCTCTGCAGACACTCCTCCCCCTCCTTTCCTGTGCTGGGGACACTCTTCTCCTTCTGAGGACACACCTCTCCCCTAGTGTTGTCACCCCTCCCCACTGAAGACACTCTTTCCACTGAGATCACCCCCTCCAGTTTAACCAGTTGCTGCCCAGTCTATAGCCAGATGGCGGTTGGACGAACAGCTCGCCCCTCCAGGTGGTGCCATATGGCGTCCTTTCTGGAGCGTGCACCCCGCAGGGCTGTGGTGCGATCTGTCACCGGCCATGTACCTCAGACACGGCCGATGACAGATCTGTGTACTGGCCCTATTGCCAGTGCCATGTGACCTGCTGTGACCAATCACTGCAGGTCACATGACAGTTGTATACAATGGATGGCTTCCTTTCATGCCATCCATTGTATACAAGTGTGTCTAGCTGTGAATGGTCACAGCGATCACATGCACAAGCTGCACCAATCACAGCCCAGCTGTGTCATGTGATTACCTGTAGCCAAATCACAAAAAACCCCGGAATGAATCGATGTCATTCAGGTAAATGCATAAAACCTCCAGCAGCACTGAATGTCCGTTCGGAAAGTACGCTGGATGCAGGACAGGCCAGTACCTTGATGGCATATTGAGCAAGTTCTGGCCAGTGATCCATCCTCAAGACCCAGTAACCCAGTGGATGATCAGTTGGAAAGGTCTCCAAGTCCGCTCTTACCCCTAGATAATCCTGCACCATATGATGCAGACCCTGCCGATGGGTGCTTAAACTTAACAGCCCTGGGCGCTGAGGACTAAAGAACTGTCTAAAGGCATCGGTCAGCTGTCCGCCTTCTTCACCGCTCTTCCTTTGACAGAATGAAGCCTCAGAAACACGTTGTCCAGGAAATGGTGACCTCCCAGTGTCTGGAAAGGTGTTGCACAATTTCAAGGCATCCTCAGTATGTTTCATCCTCTGCTCCCTCTGGGAAGACTGGATGAGCTCTGCACCTTTACCCTTGTAACGTGGATCAAGAAGGGTTGCCAACCAGTATTGATCCCTCTTCTTGATAACACAAATCCTCAGGTCCTTACACAGACTTTGCAGAATCAGGGAGCCCATGCAGTGTAAGTTTGAGGAGGCAGGAGATTCTGAGTCCTCTGGGTCACTGAGGATGACATTGTCAGGAACTACCTCCTCCCAGACATGTACTACTCCTGGCTGGGTTCTGGGGACTGAAAAGTGTCCCTTGAAGACTGCTCTATGTGATCCTCTACTTCCATGCTGCTGCAATCCTCCTCCTCCTCCACTTCCTCCTCCTTCTGTGTGAACTGCAGCCCCACAGGAATGGTTTCTGCATAAAGGGGGCCTTGAGAGGACAGGAAATCCTCCTCTTCCTCCCGCTGTTCTGCCTCCAGTGCCCTGTCCATGATTCCATGCAGCGTGTGCTCCAGCAGGATGACTACAGGGATAGTGTCACTGATGCATGCAGTGTGACAGCTCACCATCCTTGTGGCCTCCTCAGATGGTGACAGGACAGTGCATGCATCCATTGTCAGCAGCCACTGGCGAGGTGAGAAGAAGCCAAGCTCCCCTGAGCCTGTCCTTGCGCCATTTTCACACAGGTACTCATTGATGGTCCTCTGCTGTGTGTGCAGCCACTGCAGCATCACCAAAGTGGAGTTCCACCGAGTGGACATGTCACAAATGAGTCGGTTGGTGGGCAGGTTGAATTTCAGCCAACTGAACACTGGCCGTGTATGACCACCACAAATGGCCAGACTTTTCTGGCCTGCCTCAGAAGATCTTGAAAGCCCGGGTACCTGTTCAAGAAGCACTGCACCACCAAATTCAGGACGTGTGCCAAGCATGGAACATGTGTCAAGTGTCCCTGTTGGAGGGTGGAGAGCCCCTTCATAGCTGACAGAATCTGTGTCCTGGTGTGGCTCCTGTCCCTTAGACAGACCAGCTGAAGCACCACGTGGCATCTTTTATCCTGACTGCTTGCATAGCCCCATGAACGCTTATGAAGCACTGCTGGTTCAGAGGACAATTCAGCAGAAGAGGCCATAGAGGAAGAGGAAGGGGAGGGGGTGGAGCAGACAGATGTGGCAGAATCACCACCAGGTTTTTGGAGGCATGGTGGTGGAACAAGCTCCAGAACTGAACCCTGTCCTGCATCCTTCCCAGCTGCTAGCAGAGTCACCCAGTGTGCCGTGACGGATATGTAACATCCCTGACTGTGCCTGCTGGACCACGTGTCAGTAATGTGGACCTTGCTGCTGACCGCCTTGTCCAACAAGGACAAAACATGACCTTCCACATGATGGTACAGAGCTGGAATGGCCTTGCATGGAACAAATTGTCTTTTTGGAACCTGTCACTGTGATACAGCACATTCTGCAAATTCCCGGAAGGGGGAAGAGTCCACCAGATGGAAAGGCAGCAGTTGTAACGCAGCAATTTGGCCAGGATAGAATGTGGATGGGTGGGACAGTCTATTCTTTCACGGTTCAGCAAATGGGGTAGTGAAATGTTCCTGCTGAAATGAACAGGTGGTGTCCTGCTGTCAGATGGGCCACCCACTGCTGTACCATCACTCCTCTCAGTGGAGGCTGTTGAGAAGACCTGACGTTTTACAGTAGAGATCCCAGATGAGGAGCAAGGAGAAGTCTGCACTTTTTCTGGGTCTTTCAGGTGCTGTTACCATCGGGCTGCATGGCAGCTCATCATACGTCTTGTCAAGCATGTGGTGCCCAAGTGGCTGGTGTTTTGGCCACGCTTGGTCTGCTTCAGTCAAAGACTGCAAACAGCAATGCTGCACATGTGTTGAAGACTTCCACACCAGAGAACTTGTGGAAGTCTGCATGGAGTCAGCAGCGCCCCCACCTGTGGAGCTCTGTCGTGTGATGCCATTGGTTGGCTGCCCTTATGCCTGTCCCTGGAGGACATCCTGCCTTGTTGGAGTTCTGCCTCCTCCTCACTGTCCTCCTCTGTTCTCTCAGGCACCCAAGTATGGTCAGTGACCTCATCATCCCCTTCCTCCTCATCAATGGAGCCAACTTGGCAGTGTGCTGCGGCTGGGGCAGTGTTTCTCAACTCCAGTCCTCATGGACCCCCAACAGGTCATGTTTTCAGGATTTCCCTCAGATGAAACAGCTGTGGTAATTACTAAGGCAGTGAAACTGATCAAATCACCTGTGCAAAATAATGGAAATCCTGAAAACATGACCTGTTGGGGGTCCATGAGGACTGGAGTTGAGAAACACTGGGCTGGGGGAACAGGACTGACAATTTCTTTTCCCTCACTGGCGCCCCCTCTCTGTAGGCTCACGTCACTCCTTTCCTCATCCTGGGAACCAACATCACAGCATTCATATTGCTGCACAGCCTCCAGCAGCATGGGACTGACACTATGATCCAATCATTCTGGTGACTCCTCCATGCATGATGGTGGGGCTACGGAAGGAGCAGCTGTGGTGGACAAGGAGCCGGAGGAACAGGACACTTTGGCAGCTGTGGTGGAAGACAAAATAGTATGATCCTGGATGACAGAGGATGAGGATGACTGACTTATCCACTCCACCACCTCTTCTGCATGTTGTGGTTCAATAATACGCCCAGCACTTTGGCCAATCATGGCTCTTCCTGAGAACTCAGCTGTTATTGGCCAAAGCATTGCACCTGATCTGTGGCCAGGTGCAATGCTTTGGCCAGTCACAAAGCATGTTTTACATTGTTTGGGCAAACGGGCAAACTTCCTGCATAATGGTGAACACGCAAACGGCTATTGTTCGATTCAAACTTATGTTTGACTTGAACCGTCAGCCCATCCCTACTCAAAATATTATTCTCTGCGGATCTACTGCTTCCACTTTACACCTACTTCATTGATCTTGAGGTGTTTGCCAGTAAATTAAGAATACTGAACCATGTGCAAATCCATATACAACAAAGTGCTCTGTGCTCAAGATGCTGCTCCCTGCAGATCTACTGCTTCCACTTTACACCAACTTCATGTAGCACTACCTCAGAAGGAGCTGAATGTTGCCCCTGGTTCCCCTTTGCTTTGCCCCACAGCAAGGCAAACACACACACTTCTGCTCGTTGTCTCCAATGACCAGTCTAGGGGATGTTTTGTGTTTGGAGTTTATTGTAGAACTGGGGATAGGGATGGGGAATGTAGTCGGATCCTCCAGAATCAGAACTCTTCACACTGAGGACATCTAGCTGATCTCTTAGTAGAACACTTGTGAAGTCTCGGCTGACAGTAGATAGCAGACTTCTCAGTAACAAATAGCAGCAAGTAGTTGTAGGAGAGCCAAGTCCCATTAGCAGTAGCAATACTTGGACAAGCTCTGCAGAACACTAGGCAGGGCTCCCTTTCTCAGACCCAGGCTGACTATCAAGCACCAGAGGGGTAACAAGCACACAGAGCCCCCCAGATCTCTCAGAGTTTGCACTCACAGGTCCAAGGACAGAATGGTTGCCTCCTTCCAATCTTCCAAGCCACTCTCTCCAGTGACACCAGACAGAGCTTTGGCAGACAGCTCCCCTCAGTCAGCTTACTGTAGAATCAGGGTCACTCTCTCTAACTTCAGGCCCTCAGGTCACCCACCCGAGGCCACATAACAGCAAGTGCCAGGCGAGGCAGCCTGCCTCCAGCCTGGCTGGTGCAATCCTCTCCGAGGAAAGACACTGAACCCATGTGCTCTCAGAATATAAATACCACTCCCAGCATGCAATGGGGCCACCCTCCCCTGCAATTGGCCAGGACTGTATCCATATTCATGCTGGTCATTTGTCTAGCCAATCCCCATGTTCTGGAAGACTCTCATAGCTTCCTGAAGGCAGGAAGAACTCAGACCAACTCCAACAGAACCAGAGCAGCATGAGCAGACCTGACTAATCAATCACAGCTCTCTGTAACTCAGAATACCCGACTGAATTTACCTGACAGCCTCTCTGGTGAGCAGAGAAACACAGCTATGCATCACCTGACTACACATCCTAGACCTGACCAGGAGGGGCGCTACATTCATTCATCTCATCAGATTTGCTGCTATAGGAAATCATCTCAAATCCTGTGCAAATCCATGGAGACAGACAATATTGTGTGCTCAGTATAGTGTTCTCTGCAAGTCCACCGCTTCCACTTTGCATCTACTTCAATCCACTTATTTTACTCCAAAAATCCACCAATCAGTGAAAAGTTGATAAGGTGTGAAAGTGCTCCGCCCTCCAAACTGTGTCAGCTGTAGTGTAGCCCCGCCTTCTTCCACCTCTTGTACACGGGATGGTGAGGGCGCCCCCTAGTAGTGCTTCCCCCTCACCACACCAATAGGACTCCCAGCTTTTCAGCTCCCAGAGTCACAAACATCCTTCACACTCTCCTCATCTCCGATGGTAAAGGAACCGGATCCTCCTCGCTCACTCCTGCAAGTCTGCTGCGGGTTCTGTCAGTCTCCCTCCTAGACTCCGCCTCCGACTGCCATTCCAGCAGGAGCTCCGCCTCTAAATACACACTCAAGGAGGAGAGAAAGGGGAACCCGACATCATGTGACACCTTTTATTACATGGAAATACGAAAATCAACGGGACTAATGCAATCACATTTACTGCAAAATCAAAGGGGCCAAAATGTGTCCCCCGAGCAGTCATATATTTCTGTCCCCCTTGGTGGGAGTGGAGGTGACCCCTCTATAAGGATCTACAGTCCATACACACCCAGCACAAGGCCGGGGTCACACTACCAGACGCTTCTCGGGGCTGCAGTTCCTCTGAGCTCCACAAGGTGGGGATCTCACTTCTACCCAGACAGGAAGTCTCTATGGAAGACAGACAGGAAATGATGTCAGGTACAGACAGGAAGTGATGTCAGGTACAGACAGGATGCTCTGGGTGAGAGATGAATCGGGAGGAAGCGGAGAGGAGAATCTGAATCTGGTGTCAGAGGAGGTAATACGTAGATGAACCCCTTCAGGGGGAGGAGTTGATGATAATATATTTGCCCCCAAAGCTGGCCTACATGGTTCAGTTTTATCGTTCAGCCAGCGGGATGACCATAAAAACTGAAGTGATTCCCCCATCCACACATTGGAGGTGGATGGGGGAATCCTCCCCACTGCACTCTTGTATTCTGACAATGGGGGGACTCCTCCGCTCTCAGAATACACAGATCAGCACTGAAGCTATTGGCTGCAGCCGCTGGGGGAGTGGCTTTTATCCGGCAGTGGCCACACATGGATGGAAATGTGAGCGATCCCTGCTGAACCAGCTGAATTTCCATGGATCTATGGTCACCTTCAGTGACTTCCTCCCCTCCCCCTCATCTCCTTCATGATGGAAGTCATGCTGAGATCATCTCCCATTGGCTGAGCAATATTCTCATTTGTCTCTCAGCTCCTTCTTGCTATTCCTCGTCCTGCCTGTTGTTTCCTTGGATTGATTTTCTGTGTAGTGACCCCGGCTTGGTCTCTTGGATGCGCTCGTCTGTTGCTTGCCCTGACCTTTCTCCTGATTCCTGGATCTCCTCCTCATCTCTCCTCCATATCCTCTTACATAGCTTTTTTCCACACCTGCAGTGACCCTGGGGGGGGAAACTTGGCACCAGCACGCCGCCAAATCCATCCCCACCATTAGGGGCTCTGGAGACAATTGTCTGCTATTTACACTCCGTTCCTCCGCACGTCACCTGATCACATGACAGCTTACTTCCACAGATTCCGGACAGATTTCTGGATGGTAAAGGTCAAAGTTCACTCTTCAGTTTAGGAGAGGTAGGACACGCCCAGGAACAATGATTTGATTTACATGGGAGGCACATCTAGAGGGCCCCTCAAATCTCCCCATCCAAATGTCCCTCCATCCAGAGTCTATATGTCCTATGACATCACACTGACCTCACAGCTCCTCCTCCCAATGTCCTTCTATCCAGAGTCAGAGAATCCTATGACATCACACTGACCTCACAGCTCCTCCCCCCAATGTCCCTCCATCTGACATTTTTCTGATGCTCTTAGGATGTGGGGGTCCCTTGGTATCCTCACATGTAAAGTGGGACTGTTGGTCCTGCGTTGTATGTAATGACATCAGAATGCTGCAACAAGCCTATACCCTGCGTAGTGTGGGGGTCCTGTGGGGGGGAATTATACCTCAGCCTGAAGTGGGGCTTTAATAAAATGGAGACCTGAATGGAGAGGTGAGGAGGATTCTGGGAATATCATTTGATGTGACTATTTGTGTTCAGATGTAGAGTTTTCCTCCTGTGAAGTCTGGAGATCATATGACATCACATTGCCTCCACCTCCCTCCCTGATAGAAGAGAGAAAGAAGAAGATTCTAGAAGTCACCAGAGAGATCACTGAGCTGCTGACAGGAGAGGTGAGCGGTGCCGGGAATTCTGGGACATTCTCCAGTAACAGACAAGGGATGTGTCTGGATGGTGACTGTATCATTGTGTGTGTCAGGTTCCTATAAGGTGTCAGGGTGTCACTGTCTATTTCTCCATGGAGGAGTGGGAGTATTTAGAAGGACACAAGGATCTCTACAAGGACGTCATGATGGACAATCAGCCGCCCCTCACATCACCGGGTAAGAGGAGACTTTATTGTAAAGGAGAGAGCAGTACGGAGGATCCACCTAGATCCCCCATCATCTGATAAACACATAGAAACAATGGATTCAGTCAGTGTGTGTGTTTCCTACAGATGGATCCAGTCATGGGAACCCACCAGAGAGATGTCCCCGTCCTCTGTATTCCCGGGATTCCACACAGGAAGGTCACACCATCCCTCACCATCATCAGGTAGATGAGGAACAATCACTGATAGTATCATTAGGATCTGTACATTATCTGCATTGTTACCATTGATGGCATTTTATTCTATATTCAGAGTGGAATCCTCAGGGATTATAATATTGTTGTTAAGGAAGAATTTAAAGAGGAGGATGAGGAGTATGGAGTGATGGAGGAGTTTTCTGAAGGACACAAGGATATGATGGAGCCACCTAATACCAGGAACCCACCAGAGAGATGTCCCCGTCCTCTGTATTCCCGGGATTCCACACAGGAAGGTCACACCATCCCTCACCATCATCAGGTAGATGATGACAATTATTGGTAGTTGTGATTTATACACAGCATGTTTGTTACAATGAATGTTTTATTATATCTTTCAGAGTGGAATCCTCGGGGATGATAATATTGATGTTAAAGAAGAGTATAAAGAGGAGGATGAGGAGTATGGAGTGATGGAGGAGTTTTCAGAAGGACACAAGGATACGATGGAGCCATCTAATACCAGGAACCCACCAGAGAGATGTCCCCGTCCTCTGTATTCCCGGGATTCCACACAGGTAGGTCACACCATCCCTCACTATTACAAGGTTGGTGGGATGGAGCATCTAGAACATGGATTCATGGAGACAATGTGTGGAGTTCTTTTATGTGACCTTATATTTACAGATGATATTTTCTCTCATTTTCTTGGTTTAGAGTGAAGATCTGATAGACATCAAAGTTGAGGTTAAAGAAGAAGAAGAGGCGTATGTGAGGGATGATCAGCAGTCTATGGAGGAGGATGGAATAACGGGGACATTTATAGAGGAGGACACTCCTACAGAGATCAGCACAGGTGGGTCATGAACACTAAATCCATTCCTCCACCCATACTTGTCATGCTTCCCTTCACATTGATCCAGCATCGGGTTTTGCCTCCTGTCTGTTCCTACCTATCCCCCCTGAACCTAGGTGTTATTAAGCCTTTACATTTGTGTATTAGTGTTTGAGAAACGTGTCTTCATGTGGACCCTTTGGACCCTTAAACAGAAAGTGATAATGAGGGAGGAGTCAATACCCCAATGATGGTGGTCTTCAGAATCAGTCCAGTCTTCATCTTGGTTGTTCTCCCCCCATCCTCACTCTCTGACCTCTGGTGGGGCTCAGCCCCGCTGTTCTTCATGACTAAATCATGGACTAAATAAGGAAGTGCAGTACTTCTTGTGTTGGGAAGATGGTGATGAGTGATAGAGGGGGTGGGGCCCCTCGTCCTATAATCCCCTCATCACTGTCCCTCCTATAAAAGACAGTTCTGGTTGTTTCTTCACTCTCTGACTAAGGTCCATGAATAAAGAAATGACCTGGTAGGAGATCAGAGGAGCTATTTCCTAGTTCCCTTGAGGGTGGAATTGTAAGCTCCTCAGAGACCAAGCTGTCTGATGTGGGCGGAGTCCTGGTTTGGGGGAACCAATCAGCTCCTTTCTAGTAATCCTCTTTGTCTTTGTATTTTAGTCCATGGCCGGGAGATGAGGAAAACCTCCGAGGATTGTCTCACTTTGTCTCCAGACTGGAAAGTAGAAGATGAGGACATCACACAGTATAGTCCAGGAGAAAACCCGGCTCCCTCCAATGTCCATCCGGCACCACCCAGTGTAGATGGACCATCGGATTCCTCGTATCCTGAGGAACCTCAGACTGTGCGAGACCGGGCTGTCCTTCCAACAGGGAAGAGCTTCTCCTGTACTGAGTGTGGGAAATGTTTTTCAGATAAGTCTAATCTTTACAGACATAAGAAATTGCACACTGGGGACAAGCCACATTCCTGTCCTCAGTGTGGGAAATGTTTTTCACAGAAGCCCCATCTTTACATACATCAGAGATCTCACACGGGGGAGAAGCCTTATTCCTGTTCTGAGTGCGGGAAATGTTTTTCTCAGATGTCCCATCTTTACACACATCAGAGATTGCACACTGGACAGAAGCCATATTCCTGTCCTGAGTGCGGGAAATGTTTTTCAGGGAGATCCGGCCTTAACACACATCAGAGATTTCATACAGGAGAAAAGCCATATTCTTGTTCTGAGTGCGGGAAATGTTTTTTGCAGAAGTCCGATCTTTACAGACATCAGAGAACTCACACGGGGGAGAAGCTACTTTCCTGTCCTGAGTGAAGGTAGTGTTTTTCACAGAAGCCCCATCTATATAAACATCAGAGATGTCAAACAGGGCTGAAGTCACTTTCCTGTCCTGAGTGAGGGAAATGTTCCTCACTGAAGTCCTGTCTTCCTGTACATCAGGGGTCCCACACAACCCTGGAGGTGTATTAGTGCCTTGAGTGCGGGAAATGTCTTCTAGATGAATGTTGCTGGACATCCCAGCTCTCATGTGGGGAAGAAGCACACCCTGATATACACCTCAGATATACTCCATGGCTGATCTTCATCATGGAAGAAACAGTTCATAAGGAGATCAGAGGTCCCCAAAGACATGGATGAAGTGTGGGATCGGGTTGATAGGAGAAGAATAAAAATGGAGTCCTGACCTTTCATTGGCTGAGTACATTTTTTTTCAAACATTCTATATTGAGTTTTCTAAAGAGATATACAAAGAAGCAATATCAAAAGAGGAGACGAGCACCTCATACTTCTTGCCATGACTTCTGAATAAAAGATAAATCACAGTAACCAATGAAATAATTATAATCTCTCCAATAAAGAAAGAGGAAGGAATCTTCTGGCAGGAACTGACCTGGAGGTGTGACCGGGTGTGATACCTGATCAGAAAACATGGATGGACTCTCTCCTGAGACTTTGTTCCCAACTCCAATAAGTGAGAGGAGCAGAATGTCATAATGTTCCTAGATGTCATGATAAAGCCAAGGAAGTAAGGTTCGGCCATGAGTGCGCACAGACACATCAGGAGAGCAAAAGAATGACAACGTCATGAACCAGAAAACCAAGATATACACGGCCAGATGGGGAGCAAGTAACACCTGTTATGTATGCGTGTCCTCAATGCGTGTTCCATACACGGCTGTCTGATCTCTACAATGTAACCACCTTGACAAACCCATCCATAGAAGTAAAAGAAGACAACATAGAGGATTGCTCCAAGGATGTAAGTGTTGCTGCAATAAAAGTGTCCCATCTATTATGGAAATGTTTGACTGAGGCTTGGTTGTTGAGCTCCATGTCTACCTTCTCTCTGTAAATCAGAAGACGTAGATCTTTTTCAGTGTCTGTGATGGTGGGGACAAGGTGATAGTCCATTTCTTAGGAATAGCCCTGTGGGCCACCAGTAAACATAATAATATCCTCTGCAAGCTCCTGCGGGATTTGTGGATGTGGGTTTTCTGAGCTGAATGGAGAGTTGTAGCGGAGCCGAAGAGTAGAAGAACTGGGTCCATGGGGAGTGAGCAGCCACAAACTCCTGATATGCAGGCTAACACTTGTTCCCAAAAGGTTGAGATGCGGGGCCATTCCTGAAATCGGTGGAAGAGAGAGGGCGGTGCTCACTATATAGTGGATTTGTAGAGAGTTCTTGGTGGATAGAAATGGGATGATGGCCCCATGGAAGAGCTTACATTGAGACTCTCCAGGATTCATTCACCACAAGCCTTTGCACTTTGTTCTATCCTTCCAGTATGTTGCCCACCAGGTTCTCTCCCGGTATGACCTTCCTCCAAGATTTCACAGATGTGGGATGTAGAGGTTTAGTAAAGAGAGAGTGTAAAGGTCGATAGATGTCAGATACGGAGTATTTCCATTCCTGTAGGAAGCCATCCGATATGGAAGTTTGAAAACGTTGTTGCTTGGCTGGGCAGCACCAGTTTATACAACCTGAGAGGTGTAGGTAGTAGAGAGAGGGATGGCTTGGCAGGTCATAGGTTGATGCAAGGGTTGGGAAAGATTTCAAAGTTCCTGATGGTTCAAATATGTGTCATACATGGAGGCAACGCAGGAGAGCCCCTTAGAACTCCAAATGTTGAAAGCCACATATTGAACAGCTTGTGGAAACATTGTAATGCCTCTTATGGGCAAATATTGGGAGACATGGGGTGACAGGCCCAGTTTGCTTTGTATGTCCCTCCATGTAAGAATCAGATCCCGTATCAGAAGGTTGTGTTGAATACTTGTGGGGAACAATTGTATTTTGCAATGCAGGAGTGCAGCTAAGTCATATGGTTGCACCACTGCCAACTCCAAATCATAATTGGTGTATGAGGAAGCCTGAAGTATCCAATCTGTCCCTATACACAATAAACAGGCAAGGTTATACAATGGAATATTGGGAAAGTTTGTTCCACTCTCTTTTTTTGCTCCCCCTGTTTAAGCAGGAACCAAATTGTTTGAAGAGGGTACAAAAAGCGAGCAAAGCTCACCATTTTGAACAGGTGGCATCCCCCAAAAAGCGATAGGAGAAGGTACATCCATGTTTCCATCTCATTTCCTATTTTAGATATCAGTGGAGGGTAGTAATGATAGACCGAGGATGGCTCCTTCCCTATCGTAATGCCTGAATATGTGATCTGAACATTTGCTACGTGGAAGAGAGACTGCTGGGCCCAGGGAAGGGTGTTGGTTTGAGAAAAGGAAAGTATTCCACTCTTAGCAGAATTGATTGGAAGGCCAGAGCACTGTAGGAGGCTTGTGAAGACCTGATGGAGAATGTGAATATCTGCCACAGGATCCGCCATAAAAAATAATATCATCAGCAAATAGGACTACACAGAGTTCTTCTTGACCTGTCTGAATCCCATGTATTGGGGCTCTGGAGGAAAGGTAACGGGAGAAAGGTTCCAGGGCAAGGTTGAAAAGAAGAGGTGATGGGGGGGCAACCCTGGTGAGTACCCTTCATGCAGCAATATTTCACCTGATATGAGACCTGCAGCTACCACCCTGGGTGAAGGTGCAGAATCCATACTGCTGAAAAGCCCATCAGAAGAACCAGAGCAAGCCAATGATAGCTGACATTATCCAAGACTTTTCCAGCATCCAATGTAATAATAGCTCGATCCTCAGACGGGTGTACCTTGCCTTGTTCCAGCTCTGCAATAACTTTCTGAATGTTGGAAGCCACTGGTCTACCATTAATAAAGCCAGCCTGGGCAGTATGGATAAGGGAGGGTAATACTGCAGCCAAGAGGGATGCTACTATTTCAGAGAGTATTTTAGTGTTCACATTTAGGAGGGATATGAGTCGGTATGCCTCCGGTTCAAGTGGGTCCTTGCCCTTATTAGAAATCAGTTTTATTGTCTTGGTGACCCATTGGAAGGTATGGGCCCCCCTCCCAAACCTCATTATATACTGTCAGTAGCTGAGGGATGAAGAGAGTCCATCATCTTATACAATGCTGGTGTGTAGCCATCAGGACCAGGTGATTTCCCACTAGGTAAGCCTTTAATCACCTCAGACTCTTCCTTTAATAAAATAGGGACATTTACAGATTGCAGGTGGGAGGGGCCAATAGTGAGTAAATGAAGTGAGTCTAGGAATTTTGTGGTCACCTCAAGGTCTTGGATCTAGATATAGAGCGGCACAAATATCTTCCAGTGTTTTATTGGTTTCTTCTGGGGAGGAGACAAGGGCAGCAGAAGTATCCTTTAGGGAGGCTACATGAGTTGGTTGGAGAGACCCTTTGCTTACCCACCTTATCATCATATTTACACAATTGTGAATCAGCATAGGAACAATTTACTGTATATGATTACCCAGCCGAGTCCTTCCTGTGTTAGCGCCTCCACTCTGCTACCCAGCCAAGTCCTTCCTGTGTTAGCGCCTCCACTCTGCTACCCAGCCAAGTCCTTCCTGTGTTAGCGCCTCCACTCTGCTACCCGGCCAAGTCCTTCCTGTGTTAGCGCCTCCACTCTGCTACCCGGCCAAGTCCTTCCTGTGTTAGCGCCTCCACTCTGCTACCCAGCCGAGTCCTTCCTGTGTTAGCGCCTCCACTCTGCTACCCGGCCGAGTCCTTCCTGTGTTAGCGCCTCCACTCTGCTACCCGGCCGAGTCCTTCCTGTGTTAGCGCCTCCACTCTGCTACCCGGCCGAGTCCTTCCTGTGTTAGCGCCTCCACTCTGCTACCCGGCCGAGTCCTTCCTGTGTTAGCGCCTCCACTCTGCTACCCGGCCGAGTCCTTCCTGTGTTAGCGCCTCCACTCTGCTACCCGGCCGAGTCCTTCCTGTGTTAGCGCCTCCACTCTGCTACCCGGCCGAGTCCTTCCTGTGTTAGCGCCTCCACTCTGCTACCCGGCCGAGTCCTTCCTGTGTTAGCGCCTCCACTCTGCTACCCGGCCGAGTCCTTCCTGTGTTAGCGCCTCCACTCTGCTACCCAGACGAGTCCTTCCTGTGTTAGCGCCTCCACTCTGCTACCCAGCCGAGTCCTTCCTGTGTTAGCGCCTCCACTCTGCTACCCGGCCGAGTCCTTCCTGTGTTAGCGCCTCCACTCTGCTACCCGGCCGAGTCCTTCCTGTGTTAGCGCCTCCACTCTGCTACCCGGCCGAGTCCTTCCTGTGTTAGCGCCTCCACTCTGCTACCCGGCCGAGTCCTTCCTGTGTTAGCGCCTCCACTCTGCTACCCGGCCGAGTCCTTCCTGTGTTAGCGCCTCCACTCTGCTACCCGGCCAAGTCCTTCCTGTGTTAGCGCCTCCACTCTGCTACCCAGCCGAGTCCTTCCTGTGTTAGCGCCTCCACTCTGCTACCCAGCCACGTCCTTCCTGTGTTAGCGCCTCCACTCTGCCACCCAGCCGAGTCCTTCCTGTGTTAGCGCCTCCACTCTGCTACCCAGCCGAGTCCTTCCTGTGTTAGCGCCTCCACTCTGCTACCCAGCCGAGTCCTTCCTGTGTTAGCGCCTCCACTCTGCAAACCCCGGGAGATGTTCCCATCCTTCACTCCAGGCCAGGACCCCCAGAAATCCCCCCTGTATCCATCTCAGGCTCTTTCCTTCCAGTCACAGGGCTTTTCAGAGGACATCTGACGGAATGAGGACATGTTATTACCACCCCCACCACCTGATTTCACCATACAATGACACACTACCACATTGTAATTGTGTGCATTGTACGTAGTGGTGATGTGGCCCCATTGAGCCCAGTGGGGGAGCTTGATAAGAGGTGCTGCTTGTCAGACTCTGCACCCCGAGGTAATAATGCTGCAGACACGGCCTGTTAATAGCCCCATCTGGCTGTTATTTTACAGTTTGAGAGCAGAAACACTGGCTCAGCTGTCCATTTTTACCACCCCCAAAACCCAACTGAAAGAGACCAATCTCATGAGCAGTGGTATCTAAAATAAATTGAATAACTAGCGCTAACTATGGTGAAATGAAAAAAAAATTACAATTAAATACTGTAGCCGCTAGTGCACACAACCCATGTCTCAGTGCGGCAAATTATACAATCATAATGTGAAGTGAAAAAATGCTGCGCTACATGAAACAATGGCACAATCCTTATATAACCAAAAAACAAAGTGAAAAAATAAAAAAAATATATATTATAAGATAAAATAGTAGAAATAAATATTAATATTGAAATTAAAAAATATATATATATATATATATATATATATATATATATATATATATATATATATATAAAACAAAAAACACAAAAAATAAAGAATAGTTTTAAGTATGAATCAAAAAAAAAGTCATTCAAAAAATCAAGTTCAATCAATAAAGTGTTCATTCAGTGAGCCCTCCTTTTGGATAATGAAAAATATGTGCATCTGTTATGAATTCCTGTGCAGAGACATCCTCCACCATGTATCTGCTCACCATCCTCCGCCGTGTATCTGCTCACCATCCTCCGCCGTGTATCTGCTCACCATCCTCCGCCGTGTATCTGCTCACCATCCTCCGCCGTGTATCTGCTCACCATCCTCCACCGTGTATCTGCTCACCATCCTCCACCGTGTATCTGCTCACCATCCTCCACCGTGTATCTGCTCACCATCCTCCACCATGTATGTGCTCACCATCCTCCACCAGGTATCTGCTCACCATCCTCCACCGTGTATGTGCTCACCATCCTCCACCATGTATCTGCTCACCATCCTCCACCGTGTGTCTGCTCACCATCCTCCACCATGTATGTGCTCACCATCCTCCACCATGTATGTGCTCACCATCCTCCACCATATATCTGCTCACCATCCTCCACCATATATCTGCTCACCATCCTCCACCGTGTATCTGCTCACCATCCTCCACCGTGTATCTGCTCACCATCCTCCACCGTGTATCTGCTCACCATCCTCCACCATGTATGTGCTCACCATCCTCCACCATGTATGTGCTCACCATCCTCCACCATGTATCTGCTCACCATCCTCCACCATGTATCTGCTCACCATCCTCCACCATGTATCTGCTCACCATCCTCCACCATGTATGTGCTCACCATCCTCCACCATGTATGTGCTCACCATCCTCCACCATGTATCTGCTCACCATCCTCCACCATGTATGTGCTCACCATCCTCCACCATGTATCTGCTCACCATCCTCCACCATGTATCTGCTCACCATCCTCCACCATGTATCTGCTCACCATCCTCCACCATGTATCTTCTCACCATCCTCTACCATGTATCTGCTCACCATCCTCCACCATGTATCTGCTCACCATCCTCCACCATGTATCTGCTCACGTCACGCAGTGTGACCGCACATTGTACAATGTTACCGTCTAACTGCACTTTTGGTCCCATATGGACTCAGAAGATCAGCTTGCTGAATGAAGACTCCAAAGTAATCTCCCTCCTGATAAGCGTCTTTGTATCAGCCGTATTCCTCATTAAAAATAACTCAACATGGTGCTTTATCCTTTTATACTTTTATCAATTAGACATAAGAAATGCCCTCACGTTCCGGAGGTGTATATTGCACCATGTATGATGAAGATCCAGTGATGTACTGATCAGACACAAGGTGGCAGTATCATCTCAGCAGCAGAGTCCTGCACATGCTCAGAACAGACACCGTCCATCGGAGAGGAGTGTGCGGATGACGTCACGACGTTGCCATTCATCTGGACAGAGGTTGTAGTACTCTACAAACGGCTCTTGGAAGGACATTACAGCAGGCAATAGCATTCACTAAGGGGCCCCATGCTTTGCCTTGCATCACATGACGGATGGTGTCTGTTCTGAGCATGTGCAGGACTCTGCTGCTGAGATGATACTGCCACCTTGTGTCTAATCAGTACATCACTGGATGTTCATCATACCTGGTGCAAAATACACCTCCGGAACGTGAGAGCATTTCCTATGTGTAATTGATGAATAAAAGGATAAAGCACCATGTGGAGTTCTTATTAATGAGGAATACGGCTGATACAAAGACGCTTATCAGGAGGGAGATTACTTTGGAGTCTTCATTCAGCAAGCTGATCTTCTGAGTCCATATGGGACCAAAAGTGCAGTTAGACGGTAACATTGTACAATGTGCGGTCACACTGCGTGAGGTGAGCAGATACATGGTGGAGGATGGTGAGCGGATACATGGTGGAGGATGGTGAGCAGATACATGGTGGAGGATGGTGAGCGGATATATGGTGGAGGATGGTGAGCAGATACATGGTGGAGGATGGTGAGCAGATATATGGTGGAGGATGGTGAGCAGATACATGGTGGAGGATGGTGAGCAGATACATGGTGGAGGATGGTGAGCAGATATATGGTGGAGGATGGTGAGCAGCAGATCCATGGTGGAGGACGGTGAGCAGATACATGGTGGAGGACGGTGAGCAGATACATGGCGGAGGACGGTGAGCAGATACATGGTGGAGGATGGTGAGCAGATACATGGTGGAGGATGGTGAGCAGATATATGGTGGAGGATGGTGAGCAGCAGATCCATGGTGGAGGACGGTGAGCAGATACATGGTGGAGGACGGTGAGCAGATACATGGTGGAGGACGGTGAGCAGATACATGGCGGAGGACGGTGAGCAGATACATGGCGGAGGACGGTGAGCAGATACATGGCGGAGGACGGTGAGCAGATACATGGCGGAGGACGGTGAGCAGATACATGGCGGAGGACGGTGAGCAGATACCTGGCGGAGGATGGTGAGCAGATACCTGGCGGAGGATGGTGAGCAGATACACGGCGGAGGATGGTGAGCAGATACACGGCGGAGGATGGTGAGCAGATACACGGCGGAGGATGGTGAGCAGATACACGGTGGAGGATGGTGAGCAGATATATGGTGGAGGATGTCTCTGCATGGGAATTGATGACAGATGCATATATTTTTCATTATCCAAAGGAGGGTTCACTGAATGAACACTATTGATTGAACTTGGTTTTTTTAATGACTTTTGTTTGATTCAAGCTTAAAAATATATTTAATTTTTTGTGTGATTTTTGTTTTATATATATTTATACTTACAGTGAGGAACAGAAGTATTTGAACCCCCTGCAATTTTGCAAGTTCTCCCACTTAGAAATCATGGAGGGGTCTGACATTCACATTGTAGGACATTCCCACTCTGAGAGACAGAATTAAAAAAAAATTCAGGAAATCACATTGTATGATTTGTAAAGAATGTATTTGTCTTGCACTGCTGAACAGAAGCATTTGAACACCTAAGAAACAGCAAGAATTCTGTCTCTCAAAGACCTGTTACTGCGCCTTTAAAAAGTCCACCTCTACTTCACTCATTCATCTAACTTAGTAGCACCTGTCTGAGCTCTTTAAAGACACCTGTCCACCCCACAGTCAGTCAGACGCCAACTACTACCATGGGCAAGATCAAAGAGCTGTCAAAAGACACCAGAGACAAAATTGTGGACCTCCACAAGGCTGGAAAGGGCTACGGGGCAATTGCCAAGCAGCTTGGTGAAAATAGATCAACTGTTGGAGCAATTGTTAGAAAATGGAAGAGGCTAAAGACGACTGTCAGTGTCCCTCGGGCTGGGGCTCCATGCAAGATGTCACCTCGTGGGGTATCACTGATGATAAGAAAGGTGAGGAATCAGCCCAGAACTACAAGGGAGGAGCTGGTCAATGACCTGAAGAGAGCTGGGACAACAGTTTCAAAGGTCACTGTCGGTAGAACACTACGCCATCATGGTTTCCAATCATGCATTGCACGGAAGGTTCCCCTGCTCCAGTCATCACATGTCCAGGCCCGTCTGAAGTTTGCCAATGACCATCTGGATGATCCAGAGGAGGCATGGGAGAAAGTCATGTGGTCAGATGAGACCAAAGTAGAACTTTTTGGTATAAACTTCACTCGTCGTGTTTGGAGGAAAAAGAAGGATGAGTTGCATCCCAAGAACACCATCCCTACTGTGAAGCATGGGGGTGGTAACATCATGCTTTGGGGGTGCTTTTCTGCGAAGGGGACAGGACGACTGCACTGTATTAAGGAGAGGATGAATGGGGCCATTTATTGTGAGATTTTCAGCAACAACCTCCTTCCCTCAGTCAGAGCATTGAAGATGGGTCGTGGCTGGGTCTTCTAACATGACAACGACCCGAAGCACACAGTCAGGAGAACCAAGGAGTGGCTCTGTAAGAAGCATATCAAGGTTCTGGAGTGGCCTAGCCAGTCTCCACACCTAAATCCAATAGAACATCTTTGGAGGGAGCTGAAACTCCGTGTTGCTCAGCGACAGCCCCGAAACCTGACAGATCTAGAGGAGATCGGTGTGGAGGAGTCGGCCAAAATCCCTGTTGCAGTGCAAACCTGGTCAGGAACTACAGGAAACGTCTGACCTCTGTAATTGCAGACAAAGGCTTCTGTACAAATATTAACACGGATCTTCTCAGGGGTTCAAATACTTCTGTTCAGCCATGCGAGACAAATACATTCTTTACAAATCATACAATGTGATCTCCTGAATTGTTTTTTAATTCTGTCTCTCAGAGTGGAAATGCACCTACAATGTGAATGTCAGACCCCTCCATGATTTCTAAGTGGGAGAACTTGCAAAATCGCAGGGTGTTCAAATACTTCTGTTCCTCACTGTATTAGTCATGATTATTTTATATTATCATTATACAGGATTTATGGCGCCAACAGTTTGCTCAGCGCTCTACAATATAACAGGAGACAATACAGCAACAATACAGTTCAATACAAGAGGGTTAGGAGGGCCCTGATCCTGGGAGCTTACAATCTAGGAGGGAGCGGCTAGTGATACAAAAGGTAATAACTGTGGGGGATGGACTGGTAGGAAGAATAGAAGATTCCATTATTAGCTGAGGGCAGGATAGGCTTCCCTGAAGAGATAGGTTTTCAGGGATCGCCTAAAAGTGAACAGAGTAGGCGATAGTCAGATAGATTGGGGTAGCGAATTCCAGAGGATTGGGAAGGCTCTGGAGAAGTCCTGGGGACAAACATGGGAGGAAGAGACAAGGGATCTAGACAGCAGGAGGTCGAGAGGACAGTTTGGGTGATATTTGGAGACAAGATCGGTGATGTAATTTGGGGCAGTTATAAATGGCTTTATATGTTATTGTTAATGTTTTGAATTTTATTTGTTGGCCAATGGGAAGCCAGTGGAGGGATTGGCAGAGAGGGGTGGAGGACAGTGGAGGGATTGGCAGAGAGGGGTGGAGGACACTGAATGGAGGCCAGTGGAGGGATTGGCAGAGAGGGTGGAGGACACTGAATGGAGGCCAGTGGAGGGATTGGCAGAGAGGGGTGGAGGACACTGAATTGAGGCCAGTGGAGGGATTGGCAGAGAGGGGTGTCAGATACAGAACGGTTAGTAAGGTGGATGAGTCTGGCAGCAGCATTCATGATAGACTGAAGAGGGGATAGCCTGCGATGAGGTCGGCCAATGAGGAGGGAGTTACAATAGTCAAGGTGAGATATAACAAGGGAGTGAATAAGTTGCTTAGTGGTTTCGAGGTTAGGAACGGGCGTATCTTGGAGATGTTGTGGAGGTGAAGTCTACAATATTTGGACAGTGATTGGAATTGGGGGTGAAAGGACAGATTGGAGTCTAGGATTACACCTAGTACCCTGGCATGATGGGAGGGACTGATGGTTGTATTATTGATCTTGATGGAGAAGTCGGGGGGGGGGGGCACGGGCTGGAGGGAATACTAAGAGCTCAGTTTTGGAAAGATTGAGTTTGAGGAAGTGGAGTGACATCCATGCCGATATGTCTGATGAAAAACAATGGTGAACCATCTGTGCTACCCGGAATAATCTATTGTTCTAGGAATGGGTTGCTGCTACCTGGCTATACACCTGGATAGAATGGGATCAAAATTATAACAAAATTGGTGCTGCGCTCCCACACTTGTACTTATATAAAAAATTACATCAAAATGAGGTTTCAGTGACACCCCTAGTGAATCCTCCTGAGTGTAATTATCACAAACCCAGTTCTTCATATTATTATACAATCTTATACAGTGATGTTTGATAAACCATATGAAATAAAATATAAATGTGCAAAACACATAAAAACACAATACATAAACCCACTTGTGTCCCTAAACAGGGTGAAATCACAAACATGTACTAAACCACACGTGATAAAACACTTGGTATAAGTGAATGCCCAAAGGTGCAGTGGAATGACAAATGGAACTATTGTGCCTACAGAAACAACCAATAGGACGGTCAGGATAAATGGACCCTGACTATAGGACAATCTACATGGACTATAATGAATCCAACATTAATGTGTGACCACCACTCAACAAGTGCCCACATGTACCAAAGTGTAAATTGCCGCGCTCTAGTCCCCAAACTTGGGACTATACTGCTATATAAATAGCAAAAAATAAAAAAAACACATAACTTAAATCAATTTATAAAAAAGTCCACAAAACACGTGCCACCAATTATTAATAAATAAAAACAAAATTGTCCACGTGTGTAATCTTCAATAAGGCTGGATATATAGAAACCTCCAGCCATCAATAGAAATCTGGCAGGTGAACAAAAAGTGTAATCCTTCACCGGTAAGATTGCCCCCCTCACCTTCATGAAGTGACCCCACAGGGTCAAAATGCTTTTCTGCTATTAACCACAGCCAACCGCTCTCAATCCTCCACGTCAGATTCGGTATCACAAACAGTGGTGGTGTCCCCCTTCAGAACTTACAGGTATCACCTCTCCTGATATCCGGATGGTTTTCATATGATCTACTTGTACCTCAGCTTCCTCATCGGTGTTTATAAAACAAGAAGAATCCTTCCATCATGTGATATTGTTTCATTTATTGATGTAAAAGAATTCTATAAATGCTCACTCACATGTGTTATGAGAAAACAATGCTCACAGATCCTCATATGAACTCCTGGGTGTACTCCTATGGGTGTATCAAGATGGCCCTTCTGCCGGAAGTGATGTCACCACGTCTCTATCTATTTATATAGCAGTATAGTCCCAAGTTTGGGGACTGGAGCACGGCAATTTACACTTTGGTACATGTGGGCACTTGTAGAGTGGTGGTCACACATTTATGTTGAAGGATTCATTATAGTCCTTGTAGATTGTCCTATAGTCAGGGTCCATTTATCCTGACCTTTCTATTGGTTGTTTCTATAGGCACAATAGTGCCATTTGTCAGTCTATTTCCACTGCACCTTTGGGCATTCACTTATACCAAGTGTTTTATCACGTGTGGTTTAGTACATGTTTGTGATTTCATCCTGTTTAGGGACACAAGTGGGTTTATGTATAGAGTTTTTATGTGTTTTGCACATTTATATTTTATTTCATATGGTTTATCAAACATCACTGTATAAGATTGTATAATAATATGAAGAATTGGGTTTGTGATAATTACACTCAGGAGGAGTCACTAGGGGTGTCACTGAAACCTCATTTTGATGTAATTATTTATATAAGTACAAGTGTGGGAGAGCAGCACCAATTGTATTATAATTTTCATGCCGATATGTCACTTAGTAGGTTAGTAATGCGAGAGGAGACTGAAGGGGTGAGGTGAGGAGGAGACTGAAGGGGTGAGGTGAGGAGGAGACTGAAGGGGTGAGGTGAGGAGGAGACTGAAGGGGTGAGGAGACTGAAGGGGTGAGGTGAGGAGGAGACTGAAGGGGTGGGGTGAGGGGTAGAAAGATAAATTTGTGTGTCATCAGCATAGAGATGGTACTTAAAGTCATGGAGTTTTTCAAGTGACCAAGGGAGGAGGTGTAGATGGAGAAGAGAAGGGGTCCAAGGACAGAACCTTGAGGGACCCCTACAGAGAGAGGGAGTAGAAAGGAGGATATATATATATATGAGGAGTTATAGGTAATGCTGAAAGAGCGCTGCAATAGGTAGGAGGAGAACAAGGAGAAAGCAGAGTCTTGGAGGCCAAAAGAGGAGTTTTTTGAGGAGGAGAGGATGGTCAACAGTATCAAAGGCCATGCAGAGGTCAAGTAGTAAGAGTACGGAGTAGTGGTCATTGGTTGGGATTAGTATGGAGTAGTGGCCATTGGTTGGGATGAGTACAGAGTAGTGGCCATTGGTTGGGATGAGTACAGAGTAGTGGCCATTGGTTGGGATCAGTACAGAGTAGTGGCCATTGGTTGGGATTAGTACGGAGTAGTGGCCATTGGTTGGGATGAGTACAGAGTAGTGGCCATTGGTTGGGATCAGTACAGTGTAGTGGCCATTGGTTGGGATTAGTATGGAGTAGTGGTCATTGGTTGGGATGAGTACGGAGTAGTGGCCATTGGTTGGGATGAGTATGGAGTAGTGGCCATTAGTTGGGATGAGTACAGAGTAGAGGCCATTGGTTTTAGCAGTTAGTAGATCATTAGTGAGTTTTAGTAGGACAGTTTCAGTGGAGTGTAGTGAGTGAAAGCCAGACTGTAAAGGGTGAAGAAGGTTGTTGTCAGTGAGGTGGGAGCTCAGGCGATTGTAGACTAAGCGTTCTAGGAGTTTAGAGGTAAATGGCAGCAGGGAGATGGGTCTTAAGTTGTTCAGGTTGGTGGGGTCCAGGGAGGGCTTGTTAAGTATGGGAGTGATGTGCGCATGCTTTATAGGGGAGGGGAAGGCACCAGTAGAGAGGGAAAGATTGAAGATGTGAGTGAGGGAGCATAGGATGGAAGAAGAGGGTGACCGTAGTAGTTGTGAGGGGACAGGATCCAGGGGGCAGGTAGTGAGACGGGCTTCTGAGAAAACCTTAGTGACCTCTTCGGTAGTAGCGAGGTCAGAAGAGGAAAGTGTGGAGGGAGGTTTAGTATAAGGTCTGGTAAGTGGGATGGATGTCTGTGCAGTGGAGATGCCCCTACGAATTGCGCAATCTTGTTTTTGAAATTATTTGCAATCTCATAAGCAGTGAGTGAGGTACTGGGTGGAGGTGGAGAAAGTAGAGAGTTAAAAGTAGAGAAGAGACGATGAGGACTGGATGACAAGGTATTGATGAGAGTGACAAAGTCGTCTTGTTTGGCAGCATGGAGGGAGGAATTGTATGTGAAGAAAGCAGATTTATATCGGGTGAATGCTTGCTGGGATTTGGTTTTACACCACAATCGCTCCAGCGCACGACTATGTCACTTAAGATGTCCGGTGTGGTCAGTTTGCCAAGGTTGTAATGGTCGGGGCCTGATGCTTCGTGTGGTTAGAGGACCAAGTGAGTCTAATGCAGATGACAGTGAACTGTTGTAGACAGCAGTGGCCAGGTCAGGGCAGGACAGGGGAGAGATTCTGTCATAGAGTTGGTCAGTTGCAGAGTGGAAAGGAGCCGGGTTCAAGTTGTGAAGGTTTCTGCGGGTAATTGTTGGCTGCTTGGAGGGATAGGTGAGGAAAGGGGGTGTTTGTGAGGTTGTAGGGAGTGCAAAGATGGGAGAAAACAAGGTCTAATGTATTCCCATCAGAGTGAGTGGAGGACGGTATACATTGTGTTAGGGCAAAGATCAACTGATCCCCCTGAAGGGATTCATATACAGATTACCTCCTCTGCTTCCACTTTGCATCTACTTCAATCACTCTCCACCCTTTACTCTCCGCTGGGGGGCTTTGTATCCATATACCAGATGTTCTAGAGGACTAAATCTGCAATCAATGTTACTGCAAAATAAAGCCTCTATGGAAGACAGGAAGTGATGTCAGGTATAGACAGGAAGTGATGTCAGCTAAAGGCAGGAAGTGATGTCAGGTACAGGCAGGGAGATCCATGAATGAGGAAGCGGAGAGGAGACATTCCTGGATGTGGCAGCAGAGGAGGTAATACGGAGATTAACCCCTTCAGGGGGAGGAGTTGATGATAATATATTTGCTCCCAAAGCTGGCCTACATGGTTCAGTTTTATCGTTCAGCCAGCGGGATGACCATAAAAACTGAAGTGATTCCCCCATCAACACATTGGAGGTGGATGGGGGAATCCTCCCCGCTGCACTCTTGTATTCTGACAATGGGGGGACTCCTCCGCTCTCAGAATACACGGATCAGCACTGAAGCTATTGGCTGCTGGGGGAGTGGCTTTATCCGGCAGTGGCCACACATGGATGGAAATGTGAGCGATCCCTGCTGAACCAGCTGAATTTCCATGGATCTATGGTCACCTTCAGTGACTTCCTCCCCTCCCCCTCATCTCCTTCATGATGGAAGTCATGCTGAGATCATCTCCCATTGGCTGAGCAATATTCTCATTTGTCTCTCAGCTCCTTCTTGCTATTCCTCGTCCTGCCTGTTGTTTCCTTGGATTGATTTTCTGTGTAGTGACCCCGGCTTGGTCTCTTGGATGCGCTATATATCTCAGTCTGAAGTGGGGCTTTAATAAAATGGAGACCTGAATGGAGAGGTGAGGAGGATTCTGGGAATATCATTTGATGTGACTATTTGTGTTCAGATGTAGAGTTTTCCTCCTGTGAAGTCTGGAGATCATATGACATCACATTGCCTCCACCTCCCTCCCTGATAGAAGAGAGAAAGAAGAAGAAGATTCTAGAAGTCACCAGAGAGATCACTGAGCTGCTGACAGGAGAGGTGAGCGGTGCCGGGAATTCTGGGACATTCTCCAGTAACAGACAAGGGATGTGTCTGGATGGTGACTGTATCATTGTGTGTGTCAGGTTCCTATAAGGTGTCAGGGTGTCACTGTCTATTTCTCCATGGAGGAGTGGGAGTATTTAGAAGGACACAAGGATCTCTACAAGGACGTCATGATGGACAATCAGCCGCCCCTCACATCACCGGGTAAGAGGAGACTTTATTGTAAAGGAGAGAGCAGTACGGAGGATCCACCTAGATCCCCCATCATCTGATAAACACATAGAAACAATGGATTCAGTCAGTGTGTGTGTTTCCTACAGATGGATCCAGTCATGGGAACCCACCAGAGAGATGTCCCCGTCCTCTGTATTGCCGGGATTCCACACAGGAAGGTCACACCATCCCTCACCATCATCAGGTAGATGATGACAATTATTGGTAGTTGTGATTTATACACAGCATGTTTGTTACAATGAATGTTTTATTATATCTTTCAGAGTGGAATCCTCGGGGATGATAATATTGATGTTAAAGAAGAGTATAAAGAGGAGGATGAGGAGTATGGAGTGATGGAGGAGTTTTCAGAAGGACACAAGGATATGATGGAGCCACCTAATACCAGGAACCCACCAGAGAGATGTCCCCGTCCTCTGTATTCCCGGGATTCCACACAGGAAGGTCACACCATCCCTCACTATTACAAGGTTGGTGGGATGGAGAATCTAGAACATGGACTTGTAAAGATGATGTGTGGATTTTTTTATGTGAGCTTTTTTTTACAGATGATATTCTCTCTCATTTCCTTGATTTAGAGTGGAGATCCAATCGATATAGAATTTGAGGTGAAAGCAGAAGAAGAAGAGGCGTATGTGAGGGATGATCAGCAGTCTATGGAGGAGGATGGAATAACGGGGACATTTATAGAGGAGGACACTCCTACAGAGATCAGCACAGGTGGGTCATGAACACTAAATCCATTCCTCCACCCATACTGCTCACTGATTGGTCCAGAGTAGGGCGGGGACTGGGTGATATCAGCCTGTAATCCCCTGGTCACTTTCCTGAGCTGTGTTCCCCGTCCTGTATTCCTGGATTTCTCTCGGATAATCTTCCTTCTCTGTGCTGCAGACACAATTTATGTATCTAGACTGGATTTATGGAGGTTCTGGGGTTCAGCTGGCAGCAAAATGTTCATTTTCACCATAAGTGTTACTAGACCTAGGCACCTGTGGTGTGTGTGTTTTGGGTCTTCTGTCCCATGTCTGGGCCAGTAAGATCTCAGGCAGAACATTTCTCCCAGGGTTCCTTGCTCTGTGGTCTGCTGGCTGTGCCGGGTGGAGGGATATGTCTGTAGTGTCTCAGACCCAAGTCACTGAGTGCAGTCTCAGGAGATGGGAGGCAGCGGTGTGGGATCTCTGCAACTTGTCTACAGTAAACGTTTAATCTTCCACTGATTACTGGATACCAATATTATGAGTCCTGACCCTTACACTGTATAATATATATTGTACATTACATACTCCTGACCCCTGCACTATATACTCTATGTTGTACATTCCATACTCCTGACCCCTGCACTATATACTCTATGTTGTACATTCCATACTCCTGACCCCTGCACTATATACTCTATGTTGTACATTCCATACTCCTGACCCCTGCACTATATACTCTATGTTGCACATTCCATACTCCTGACCCCTGCACTATATACTCTATGTTGTACATTACATACTCCTGACCCCTGCACTATATACTCTATGTTGTACATTACATACTCCTGACCCCTGCACTATATACTCTATGTTGTGTGTACATTACATACTCCTGACCCCTGCACTATATACTCTGTGTTGTACATTACATACTCCTGACCCCTGCACTATATACTCTGTTGTAAATTACATACTCCTGACCGATGCAATATATAGTCTAGTTTTTTATAATACATACTCCTGACCCCTGCACTATATACTCTATGTTGTACATTACATACTCCTGACCCCTGCACTATATACTCTGTTGTGCATTACATACTCCTGACCCCTGCACTATATACTCTGTTGTGCATTACATACTCCTGACCCCTGCACTATATACTTTATGTTGTACATTACATACTCCTGACTCCTACATTATATACTCTGTTGTGCATTACATACCCCTGCACTATATACTCTGTTTTACATTACATACTCCTGACCCCTGCACTATATACTCCATGTTGTACATTACATACTCCTGACCCCTGCACTATATACTCCATGTTCTGCATTACATCCTCTTGACCCCTGCACTATATACTCCATGTTGTACATTACATACTCCTGACCCATGCACTATATACTTTATGTTGTACATTACATACTCCTGACCCCTGCACTATATACTCTATGTTGTACATTCCATACTCCTGACCCCTGCATTACATACTCTGTGCTGTATATTACATACTCCTGACCCCTGCACTATATACTCTATGGTGTACATTACATACTCCTGACCCCTGCACTATATACTCTATGTTGTACATTACATACTCCTGGCCCCTGCACTATATACTCTGTTGTACATTACATACTCCTGACCCCTGCACTATATACTCTGTTGTACATTACATACTCCTGACCCCTGCACTATATACTCTGTTGTACATTACATACTCCTGACCCCTGCACTATATACTCTGTGTTGTACATTACATACTCCTGACCCCTGCTCTATATACCCTATGTTGTACATTACATACTCCTGACCCCTGCACTATATACCATATGTTGTACATTACATATTCCTGACCCCTGCACTATATACTCTATGTTGTACATTACATACTCCTGACCCCTGCACTATATACTCTGTTGTACATTACATACTCCTGACCCCTGCACTATATACTCTATGTTGTACATTACATACTCCTGACCCCTGCACTATATACTCTATGTTGTACATTACATACTCCTGACCCCTGCACTATATACTCTATGTTGTACATTACATACTCCTGACCCCTGCACTATATACTCTATGTTGTATATTACATACTCCTGACCCCTTCACTATATACTCTATGTTGTACATTACATACTCCTGACCCCTGCATTATATACTCTATGTTGTACATTACATAGTCCTGACTTCTGCTCTCCCCCTCCCCCACTGCTATATATACACATAATATGGTTTCTCTTTTGTTCCCCCCATTTCCTCCCAGCTGGACATTTTATATCGGATGATGTGATTGGAGCACAGACTTTTACATGGTGATAATAATGTGATAACATCCTCCAACTTTGAACCCTTAAACAGAAAGTGATAATGGGGGAGGAGTCAATACCCCAATGATGGTGGTCTTCAGGATCAGTCCAGTCTTCATCTTGGTTGTTCTCCCCCCATCCTCACTCTCTGACCTCTGGTGGGGCTCAGCCCCGCTGTTCTTCATGACTAAATCATGGACTAAATAAGGAAGTGCAGTACTTCTTGTGTTGGGAAGATGGCGATGAGTGATAGAGGGGGTGGGGACCCTCGTCCTATAATCCCCTCATCACTGTCCCTCCTATAAAAGACAGTTCTGGTTGTTTCCTCACTCTCTGACTAAGGTCCATGAATAAAGAAATGACCTGGTAGGAGATCAGAGGAGCCATTTCCTAGTTCCCTTTGAGGGTGGAATTGTAAGCTCCTCAGAGACCAAGCTGCCTGATGTGGGCGGAGTCCTGGTTTGAGGGAACCAATCAGCTCCTGTCTAGTAATCCTCTTTGTCTTTGTATTTTAGTCCATGGCCGGGAGATGAGGAAAACCTCCGAGGATTGTCTCACTTTGTCTCCAGACTGGAAAGTAGAAGATGAGGACATCACACAGTATAGTCCAGGAGAAAATCCGGCACCCTGCAATGTCCATCCGGCACCACCCAGTGTAGATGGACCATCCGATTCCTTGTATCCTGAGGAACCTCAGACTGTGCGGGACCGGGCCGGCCTTCCAACAGGGAGGAGCTTCTCCTGTACTGAGTGCGGGAAATGTTTCAGTTATAAATCCAGTCTTAATGTGCACAAAAGATCTCACACGGGGGAGAAGCCGTATTCCTGTCCTGAGTGCGGGAAATGTTTTTCAGTGAAGTCCTACCTTTACTCACATCAGATAACTCACACAGGTGAGAAACCATATTCCTGTCCTGAGTGTGGGAAATGTTTTTCAAGGAAGTTCATTCTTTACACCCATCAGAGATCTCACACAGGGGAGAAGCCGTATTTCTGTCTTGAGTGCGGGAAATGTTTTTCACAGAAGTCCAATCTTTATATACATCAGCGATATCATACAGGTGAGAAGCCATATTTCTGTCCTGAGTGCGGGAAGGATTTTTGTTCTAAATCTAGTCTTAATATGCATAAAAGATCTCACACGGGGGAGAAGCCGTATTCTTGTCCTGAGTGTGGGAAAAGTTTTTCACAGAAGTCCGATCTGCACATACATCAGAGATCTCACACGGGGGAGAAGCCATATTCTTGTCCGGAGTGTGGGAAATGTTTTTTAATGAAGTCCCATCTTTCCACACATCAGAAATCTCACACGGGGAAGAAGCCATATTCCTGTCCTGAGTGTGGGAAATGTTTTTCAGAGATGTTCAGACTTTACACACATCAGAGATCTCACCCGGGAGAAGCCACTTTCCTGTCCTGAGTGAGGGAAATGTTCCTCTCTGAAGTCCTGTCTTCCTGTACATCAGGGGTCCCACACAACCCTGGAGGTGTATTAGTACCTTGAGTGCAGGAAATGTCTTCTAGATGAATGTTGCTGGACATCCCAGCTCTCATGTGGGGAAGAAGCACCCCCTGATATACACCTCAGATATACTCCATGGCTGATCTTCATCATGGAAGAAACAGTTCATAAGGAGATCAGAGGTCCCCAAAGACATGGATGAAGTGTGGGACCGAGTTGGCCATTGATGGCAGGAGAAGAATAAAAATGGAGTCCAGCCCTGTGATTGGCTGAGTACATTTTGTGGTGGGAGATTTCACAAACACTTGGAGGTCTATGGAGAACAATGTTGAACGGATGTGACCAGCATTCTCCAGCTGGGAGGAGTTTTGGCCGTATTTTATTTCTTATGATCATTGGCTCCATCTAGTGGCCATAATATCATATTGGGCTAGTTTTACTGATGGAGATATTTCAGAAATATCACCTCATTGTGGCCACTAGATGGAGCCGGCGATCATAGGAAATCACTGTGTTACTTAACATAAGGCTGTTGTCACAGCTGGAGGAATGATTGTCTCTTTGGTCCAATGAATGTTCTATAAATAGAGCCCTTGGGGGGTGCATGTGTGGCCGGCTCCTGGATGGACGTGCTTTGAGTTCAGCTCCATCCACCCGCCAGTTACACTGCGGCTCATCCCGACACCGAGTGTTCTAACCTGCACCGATCAGCAGATAAAGGGTGTACAACCCTCGGTAGCCATGCTTAGCTGCCGAAAAACCCCTGGACAGCCAGGGAAATGAACCCAATTCTTCCCTGCTGTCACAACAGGGATCCAAGATGGCACCGGCTGCATGGACACAGGACACAGCAGTCATGAGGGGGACAGCAGATCCCAGCAGCCGGACATCAGACTCTGTTCTCCACTATAACCTGGGGACCCGGGTGAGTTATCTCCCCCCTGTCACCCACCACAAGCAGCCCAGCCAAATTTAGACCCCGTCTAGATTCAAACTCACTATCTGCCTGTCAGCCTCTCATTCCTCCATCACCTCAGCACATCACAGAACCATCCCTGATAGAATCTTTCCCTGCCTCAGACCAGTCTATCACAGAAATGTGTATGAAGAACATGCTTCTATCCCTGCGACAAACACTACATAACGATATGACAGGATCACTATCCCAGATCTCAAATGTGGTCCAGCAACAAGATCCCAGATTACGCCATATTGAGACGAGAATGGGAGGTATAAGTACAGCACACAACCATTTAATTGACGCACATGATGACCACGCTTCTGAAATCGAGCAAATAAACCTGAAACTAGCGGATTTAGAAGATCGCTCAAGACGCAACAATATAAAATTCAGAGGTATCCCTGAAAATATCGCCAACGATACACTACTATCATCTATCCAACAATTCACAAAGCTTCTCATTCCATCTCTCAGATATGGAGCTCGCCATAGATCGAGCACATAGAATACCCAAACCTGCATTCCTATCAGCGTCCATCCCCAGAGATGTCCTGGCTCACATTCACTTCTACCAGATCAAAGAAAAAGTAATGACAGCAGCCAGAACCCCCCCCCCCGCCCGCTCCCGCCATCACATACAAACATCAGACTATATACGGATTTGTCAAAGGCCACTCTCCTTAACTGCAAAAAGATGGTGAACATTACCAAAGCCTTACAAAATCACAGAATAGGCTATCAATGGGGATTCCCCACAAAACTGATCGTCAGACATCAGGGCAGAATACACACAATCAAAAACCTAGAGGCAGGCATCAACCTATTGAAGACATGGAACATAATACCCGTGGAACCCCACCAATCCACCCCTACCAATCTGCAACAAATGGAGGCAGAGTGAACCTGACTTACTACACTCTATACAATCCAACCACACCACCTCGGACGCTATACCTCAACCTAATATTCTCTGGTAATGGCCCCAACCACACCACCTCGGACGCTATACCTCAACCTATTATTCTCTGGTAATGGCCCCAACCACACCACCTCGGACGCTATACCTCAACCTATTATTCTCTGGCAATGGCCCCAACCACACCACCTCGGACGCTATACCTCAACCTATTATTCTCTGGCAATGGCCCCAACCACACCACCTCGGACGCTATACCTCAACCTATTATTCTCTGGTAATGGCCCCAACCACACCACCTCGGACGCTATACCTCAACCTATTATTCTCTGGCAATGGCCCCAACCACACCACCTCGGACGCTATACCTCAACCTATTATTCTCTGGCAATGGCCCCAACCACACCACCTCGGACGCTATACCTCAACCTATTATTCTCTGGCAATGGCCCCTTACAGAATATTCTTACATTACGAGACTCTGTTTGGCATAACCTTTTCTACGGTCTATGCTTGTTCACACCCCCCTGTTTTGAAGTAGCACTCCCTGCTACTCATGTTACTTGCATTTTCCACAAGTCTTTTTTATTCCTGTTTACTTTCACCCCCCCCTGCACCATCAGTCGATCATCCGAACCAACTGTTCACCTGAAACCAACCAAACAACATGGAAAATACCACACGCATCATCAAGCAAACCAATACCGCTCTACCAAACACATAGAAATTTCTCTTGTCCTACCAAGTCTCTCCATTCTATGTCAATTCACCCAGAAATGACTCCTCTACTCCACCAACCCAACCAACGAACTACAAAATGATTGACATAACATCACTTAATGTTCGGGGTCTAAACTCCCCCTTTAAGAGATGGATGCTCCAAAAGGAAGCCCGTACGCTTCATGCTGATATACTTTTCATACAAGAATCACGTTTCACAACCACTAAGACCCCTAAACTACAACTGCACCGATTCTTCCATATTTATATGGCCAATAACTCTAAGAAGAAAAATGGGGTTATTATAGCCATAAAAGACTCTATACAATTCCACCACATCTCAGAAATAGCAGATCCTCGAGGTCGCTACCATATCCTAATCTGCAAAGTTAACAATATACCATATACCCTAGTAAATGTTTATGGACCCAACAACAACCAAATGCAATTCTACCACAATCTCCATTCCAGCATCTCTTCTCACAAACAAGGCGGACTTCTCATTGGTGGAGACTTCAACGTCATCAGCAACCCACTCCTGGACTCTTCCACCAACAAACGCTCCCCAAAACATTACTTTAATTGTTTCTTACATGACCATGATCTATACGACATCTGGAGATGCCATCACAGCAATGAAAGAGACTACACCTACTACTCCCCATCTCACCTATCCTACTCTAGAATTGACTTCTTTGTTACAGACAAATAGACCCTACAACATATAACGTCATCCAAAATTGGCACCATAACCTGGTCTGATCACGCTCCAATCAACATAACTCTTGACGACAAGCAACATTCCTCAATCCCCCGTAGCTGGAGACTGAATTCCTCGATATTGAAGAACCCAGACAACCAAAAACACTTGCTAGAAGCTCACAAAGTATTTTTTGAATTTAACCTTTTCCTGTCCGGACACTTTCACCCCCTTCCTGTCCAGGCCAATTTTCAGCTTTCAGCGCTATCACATTGTGAATGACAATTACTCAGGCATACAACACTGTATCTAAATGAAATTATTATCATTTTTTTTTCAAACAAATAGAGCTTTAATTTGGTGGTATTTAATCATCACTTGAGGTTTTTATTTTTTGCTAAAAAAATGAAAAAAGACTGAAAATGTTGAAAAATAACATGTTCTTCTTAGTATTTGATAATAAATTTTGCAAATAAATATACTTTCTTCATAAACTTAGGCCAAGATCCATTGTGCTACTTTTTTTGGTAGACATAACCCAAATCAGTGTGTATTATTTAGTCTTTGTGAAAGTTATAGTCCATAGACATTTTCTATATTTTTTAAAATGTATCAATCCTGATGTACAGACTACCTATATAATTTCTTGGGGCCCTAAAATGCCAGGACAGTACAAATACCCCCCAAACGACCCCTTTTTGGAAAGTAGACAGTCTGAGGTATTTAATGAGAGGCATGGGGAGTTTTTGAAGTTGTCATTTTTTTGCCAGTTTTTGAAGGAAATGATGAAAGTAAACACAATTTTTTTTTCCACAAAGTTGTCATTTAACAAGTTCTTTCTCTCACACGGCATAGGCATACTTGCAATTACACCCCAAAACACATTCTGCTACTCTTCCTGAGTATGGCAATACCACATGTGTAAAACTTTTTCACAGCCTAACCCCATAGAAGGGCCCCACATCCAATAAGCACCCTTAGGCGTTCAAGGGGCAAAAATTTCACATCTAATTTCTTGACTGTCTATCACAGTTTTGGAGGTCCTGGGGCACCAGAACAATTGAATTACCTACAAAATGACCCCATTTTAGAAAGAAAACACCTCAAGGTATGTTTTAAGAGGCATGGGGAGTCCTCTGAAGACTTCATTTTTTGCCACGTTTTTGGAAAATGTAAAAAGAAAATGAAAATGTATTTTTTTTACGCAAAGTGTCAATCTATGAGATATTTCTATTACACGGCATAGGCATACTTAAAATTACACCTCAAAACGCATTCTTTAACTCCTGCTGAATATGGCGATACCAAATGTGTGAGACTTTTTCACAGTCTGGCCACATAGAGGGGCTCCACATCCAATAAGCACCTTTTGGAGTTCTAAGGGCAAAAATTACACATCTAATTTCTTGACTACCTATTGCCGTTTTAGAGGTCCTGGAGCATCAGGACAATGGAATTACACACAAAATGACCCCATTTTGGAAAGCAAACACCCCAAGGTATGTTTTAGGAGGCATGGGGAGTCTTCAGAAGACTTCATTTTTTGCCAAACGTTTTTGGAATATGTTAAAAGAAAATGAAAATGTATTTTTTTCTACGCAAAGTTGTCAATATAGAAGATATTTCTAATACACAGCATAGGCATACTTAAAATTACACCCCAAAACACATTCTCTAACTCTTCCTGAGTATAACGATACCACACGGGTAAGACTTTTTCACAGCCTAGCCAAATAGAGGGGCCCCACATGCAATAAGCACCGTTAGGCATACTAAGGGCAAAAATTACACATCTAATTTATTGACTACGTATCACAATTTTGGAGGTCCTGGAGCAGCAAAGTCTTCTGAAGACTTAATTTTTTACACAGATTTTTATAAAATGTGAAAAAAAAGTAGTTTTTTTTTTTAATGCAATGTTACCAATAATAACATATTTCTAACACACTGCATAGGCATTCTTAGAATAACACATCAAAACACATTCTGCTACTTTTCCTGAGTATGGGGATACCACATGTGTAAGACATTTTCAGTGTTTGGACTGATTACTGGTCATTGCAACCTGTGTATCACAAAAATTAGCAAACATTATATATCAATAAAGCATAGTGTAGCTTCACCTACGGCCTGTTCCTAAAAGCTTAACCTACTAGTACGTGGCTGTCCACATAGCACTATGTTCATTCACCAAGAAGTTGAACAAAAGATAAACCAAAAAGTACCTGTGGTTTCAGTGCAGAGGATGGGTGGCACCAGTGTCTCGCAGGAAGGTAGTCAGTGGGATGTGCAGATGGATCAGTACCGGTGTCATGCATAGACGTGGTGAGCAAACAGGCAAAGCAGTGGTCCAGGAAGAAGACAGGAACATGGTCCATAAAAAGGCCACAGTCAATACAGACAGCAAGCAAAGACGTGGGAAAAGGATTGGTCCAGGCAGAAACATTAAGCTTAGGGCCTTGGTTAGGTAAGACTGGACAAAGGGGTAGAGGCTTCATCCCACCCAAATCTCTTTGAAGCCTCTGGTCTCCAGACCCTGATCCGGGAATTAAAAAACCCAAAGAAAACGAAAAGTTTTCTCTGCTCAGAAACACTACTCTGGATCCCCTCACATACATGAGACCCCTGTGTTGTCTTGAATCCCACTACTAAAGTGGGAGGGCAAAAGATCAGTCCAGGAGGCAGGCAGAGGCATGGTCGATTAACAGGCCGAGGTCAGTTCAGGCAGCAAGCAGAGGCATGGTCGATTAACAGGCTGAGGTCAGTTCAGGCAGCAGGCAGAGGCATGGTTGATTAACAGGCCGAGGTCAGTTCAGGCAGCAGGCAGAGGCATGGTTGATTAACAGGCCGAGGTCAGTTCAGGCAGCAGGCATAGGCATGATCGAGTAACAGGCCGAGGTCAGTTCAGGCAGCAAGCAGAGGCATGGTCGAGTAACAGGCCGAGGTCAGTTCAGGCAGCAGGCAGAGGCATGGTCGAGTAACAGGCCGAGGTCAGTTCAGGCAGCAGGCAGAGGCATGGCAAATAAACAGGCCAAGGTCAGTTCAGATGGAAGGCAGGAAAATGAATTCAGGCAACAGGCAGAAACGTGGCAGGGAAATAGCAAACAGAGGACAAAGAGATATATCTTCACCGTACTTCACTAATAATGTAGTGCGGTATGGTAGATACGGAAGCACTCTTCTATACAAAGACCAGGCTTTGAGGGACACTGGGGACAGTAGTATCGGGTGTCAGATCGAATTCCATGTTTGGAGCATACCTAACATCTCTTTTGAGGATTGCGGTCTGTTTCGGTAGGGGGGACGATATCGGGGAAATGTCTTTCATGCAATTGGCTCACTGCATCAGACCGAATTTGTTCAGGTACGGGTCTTCCTTGATAGATGAGGGATGTGATAATCTCTTCCTGATATTGTAAGAAGGTGACAGGTCTTTGTGTGGACTTCTGGAAAACGATGTAGGAATTGTACAGGGCCATATGGAAAGGTAGAAGGATACTTTTTTATACCAGTAGATTGATCTTCTGTTGGGTATGTAGGGCTGTAACATTTGATCATTTAAATCCACTCCCCCCATGAACAGGTTGTATTCATGTATGCATTGGGGTTTTCAGATGGGACCGCGACTTCCTTGAATTTCCAATGAGCTGCTGTTATGGATAGATGAAAGGACATACACATCCCGTTTGTCTCTCCACTTAAGGGCCATGATCTCTTTATTTCTCAAGCTAGCTGACTCCCCCCCGTTTAGCTTGGTGGCAACCAATTGTTGTGGAAATCCCTTCCGATTGGGTCGAACTGTGCCACAGGCTACAGTGTCCTTGAGATAAAGGTGGCGGAAAAGGGGCAGGCTTGTGTAGAAATTGTCCACGTAAAGGTGGTACCCCTGATTGAAGAGGGGGTATACCAGGTCCCAGACAACGTTTCCGCTACTCCCCATATAGGCTGGGCATTCAGGGGGCTCTAGCTGATTGTCCTTTCCTTCGTAGATATGGAACTTGTACACATACCCTGTGGCCCTTTCGCAGAGTTTGTTCATCTTCACCCCGTTTACTTGGAATGTACTGTTTTATGATCAGCCTCCCAGTGAAATGGATTAGGGATTCATCGACACAGATGTTTTTTTCAGGACAATATATTTCTGAAAATTTTTGGTTGAAATAATTGATTAGTGGACGAATTTTATAAAGTTTGTCGTACTCGGGGTGATCTCTGGGGGGGAACAGGGAATTAACGTTGAAATGTAGAAAGTGCAGAATTGTTTTATAGCGGGTCCTGGACATAGTGGCAGAAAAGAGCGGCATGTGTTGAATGCGATTTGTCGACCAATAAGCATGCAGTTCATTTTTTTTGTTAGTCCCATATTAAATGTAAGGCCAAGAAACACTTTAAATTCTTCAACTGTGAGGCATTTCCACTCAAATGTTCGAGCATAACAGGAGTTGGGATTTTGGGTGATGAATTGCTGGGTGAACATATTGCATTGGTGCACAACTGAATTCAAAAAATCTTCAGTGAAAAATAAATGGAAATAATCAATGGCTGTAAAATTTTGGGTTTCTGCCTGAATGCCTGGTTGGGCTATGAATGGGGGAATTATAGGTGTTCCTGATCCTGAAGGTAGCCACACAGGGTTTAAAAGAGCATCTGGGACAGCAGTATGGGCCCTAATCCTTGGTAGCTGATGTGACACCCTAGTACTAGAACTTACAGTTACAGTGCTGGTAGTACACTTACTGTACTCACTGTACACTTACAGTGCTGGTAGTAGCCATGTCAGAGGAACGTATTGAGCTGCTGGGGGTTGCTTGCTGCTCCTTGGAGTTCCTCATTATTTTTGTTGGAACACCTTCTTCTGAGTCAGAGAGTGAACCGCTGCTGTGTACTGGTTGATATACAGAATCTGAGTCTGACAGTGAGAGTTCTCCATCACTCTCATCTGTCATACTCAGAATTTGAAATGCCTCCTCGCTTCTATATGATCTTTTGGCCATATGTTTGACACGGATCAGGACCCACTGGTATGGCAGTGATCAAGATGATGGCGTTGCAGTGAGGGACAGATATCTGGCTGCAGATGGTTCACACTAGTCACTGTTGGGCAAAAATCACAGATACCGTGAGCTGGCAGGCAATGTTTTGTGAGTGTGTGTAAACTGTGTGCCAAGGGTGAAATCTACTCACAGTTAGCTGTACTGGATCTCTCTCCTCACAGACGATGGCAGTGAACAGGATCCACTGGTGTGGCGGAGATCAGGGACACTGTATGAACAGGGACACTGTAAGGTGATCAGGGACACTGATTGGGCCACTGTATGGTGATCAGGGACACTGCTGGACCACTTGTGTGGTGATCAGGGACACTGCTGGGCCACTTGTGTGGCAATCAGGGATACTGCTGGGCCACTGCGGTGATCAGGGACACTGCTGGGCCACTTGTGTGGCGATCAGGGACACTGCAGCAATCAGGGACACTGTGGCGATCAGGGACACTGCTGGACCACTTGTGCGGCGATCATGGACACTGCTGGGCCACTGCGATGATCAGGACACTGCTGGGCCACTTGTGTGGCGATCAGAAACACTGCTGGGCAACTGCGGTGATCAGGGACACTGCGGTGATCAAGGACACTGCTGGACCACTTGTCCGGCGATCAGGGACACTGCTGGCCACTTGTGTGGTGATCAGGGACACTGCTGGGCCACTTGTGTGGTGATCAGGGCCACTGCTGGACCACTTGTGCGGCAATCAGGGACACTGCGGTGATCAGGGACACTGCTGGGACACTGCGGCGATCAGGGACACTGCTGGACCATTTCTGCGGCAATCAGGGACACTGCTGGGCCACTGCGATGATCAGGACACTGCTGGGCCACTTGTGTGGCAATCAGAAACACTGCTGGACTACTGCGATGATCAGGGACACTGCGGTGATCAGGGGCACTGCTGGACCACTTGTCTGGCGATCAGGGACACTGCTGGGCCACTTGTGTGGTGATCAGGAACACTGCTGGGCCAATGCGGTGATCAGGGACACTGCTGGGCCAATTGTGTGGTGATCAGGAACACTGCTGGGCCAATGCGGTGATCAGGGACACTGCTGGGCCACTTGTGTGGTGGTCAGGGACACTGCTGGGCCACTGCAGCAATCAGGAACACTGCTGGGACACTAGGTGGCGATCAGGGACACTGACAATCAGGGACACTGCTGGGCCACTTGTTGGGTGATCAGGGCCACTTGTGGGCAATCAGGACCACTTGTGGGCAATCAAAGCCACTTGTGGGCAATCAGGGCCACTTGTGGGCGATCAGGGACATTTGTGGGTGGACAGGGACACGTGGGGCAATCAGGGCCACTTGTGGGTGATCAGGGACATTTGTGGGTGATCAGGGACACGTGGGGCAATCAGGGACACTTGTGGGCGATCAGGGCCACTTATGGGGGCGATCAGGGCCACTTATGGGCAATCAAAGCCACTTGTTGGGGTGATCAGGGACACGTGGGGCAATCAGGGCCACTTGTTGGGGTGATCAGGGACACTTATGGGTGATCAGGGCCACTTGTGGGTGATCAGGGCCACTTTAGGGGCGATCAGGTGTCACTGAGGTGGAGGGCAGTTAGCTACTACCTATTCTTCGCTCCTTCTCCTCTCACAGACAACTCCGTGAGAGGAGAAGGAGGCGGAAGCCGCACCATGTGGCTTTTGTTTACACTTAAGATGTGTCCTTATTGGACACAGCTGATCACATGGTATGGGACCGATTTCATTGGTCCCATACCATGTCACGTAATCCACCGTGTCCGTCGGACTCGGCGATCATCGGGCTCGCGGGTGCGCACTCTAGGAGCCGTGCACGAGCCTCAGATACAAGGTGCCGTTTAGATACGGCAACCCGCTCCTGGAGGTGTCCCGTCCTGCCGTTTATAAACAGCGGCCGGACGGGAAGTGGTTAATACTTGGAATAAACTTCCAGTAGAGGTAGTGAGCCAGTGACAAATCACAGAGATCATCACAATAGTACACAATCAATGGCTATGAATGAAAGCCATTCATTGTGTACAACTGTCGTGTGATCACTGTGGAAGTCCATGTGTGGACATTTCTACCTATGATAAATGACAGGCTAAACCCACCTGGAGACTTTCTCCACACCTGGAGTGTGCTGAGTTCTTGGAGAACGTCTACACAGTGTTTCCAGATTGGCTTTATCACCCCAACGAGCTCGCTCCAGTTCATGGATGTCATCATTATGTTTGGAGGATCTCACCAGTCAGGAGCCTTTCCTGTCATCCTACATGTTCCCTTCTGAGGATTGTTCTATCCTTCCAAACAAATGTATGAAATCATGGATGAGTCCTCCTTCTATGTGATCTAGAAGATCTTCAATCACAATGTCTTTATGGATGAAGTGGATGGCCCAGTTTATATATTATTTATTGCTTTACAGCTTTATTCCCTCCAGGATTCATTCTTTATTTATAGAACCATTCAAGGAAGTGTTCTTACTTTGAGAGATCTCCACCACCATTCCTCTGTGACCATCACATCCTTGTCATTTATGTCTAACATCCTCATTATGAGTGGATTGATATTTATTTTTATACTTTAGGATGTATTTTTGCATTTTGTTTACCCAAAAAGATCTGTTTTGGAGGTCTCTGTTTTATTATGTATTTTGTTTGTATCTTGTGTTCTGTGTCTTTAGAACTTTTCTATCTGTAATAAAATATATTATATAAACAGTTGGTTGCATAAGAGTTAGGTTTACTGTTTCTTACTGTTTTTTAGTTATTTTGGCACTTCCCTGGTATCCCTGTAAGGTAGATATAATGCTGGAATGGTTATTAGGGGACGTTTCTGGGGGCTGCAGTTTTTCTGAAATCCACAAGATGGTGATCTCATTTCTCACCAAACAGGACTTCTCTATGGAATACAGACAGGAAGTGATGTCAGGAACAGAGAGGAAGTTCCAGGTGAGAGGTGAGTTGGGGGGAATCAGATTGGAGACGTTGGTGGAAGTGGCAGCAGAGGAGGTAATAAGATGTTATGTTCTATTTACAGCCAGTAACCCCCCATCATGTCCGTCCTCTTCCTCCATAGTCACTGTGACGTTTTTATCTCCAGCAGATGATGATACGCTTCAATATTTAGACGGACACAAGGATCTCTACAAGGACGTCATGATGGACAATCAGCCGCCCCTCACATCACCGGGTAAGAGGAGACTTTATTGTAAAGGAGAGAGCAGTACGGAGGATCCACCTAGATCCCCCATCATCTGATAAACACATAGAAACAATGGATTCAGTCAGTGTGTGTGTTTCCTACAGATGGATCCAGTCATGGGAACCCACCAGAGAGATGTCCCCGTCCTCTGTATTCCCGGGATTCCACACAGGAAGGTCACACCATCCCTCACCATCATCAGGTAGATGAGGAACAATCACTGATAGTATCATTAGGATCTGTACATTATCTGCATTGTTACCATTGATGGCATTTTTATTATATATTCAGAGTGGAATCCTCGATGATTATATTATTGTTGTTAAAGAAGAGTATAAAGAGGAGGATGAGGAGTATGGAGTGATAGAGGAGTTTTCAGAAGGACACAAGGATATGATGGAGCCACCTAATACCAGGAACCCACCAGAGAGATGTCCCCGTCCTCTGTATTCCTGGGATTCCACACAGGATGATCCCACCATCCCTCACTATTACAAGGTTGGTGGGATGGAGAATCTAGAATATGGATTCATAGAGACAATGTGTGGATTTCTTATGTGATGTCACAATAATAAATCTTACATTTTACAGATGATATTCTCTCTCATTTCCTTGATTTAGAGTGGAGATCCAATCGATATAGAATTTGAGGTGAAAGCAGAAGAAGAAGAGGCGTATGTGAGGGATGATCAGCAGTCTATGGAGGAGGATGGAATAACGGGGACATTTATAGAGGAGGACACTCCTACAGAGATCAGCACAGGTGGGTCATGAACACTAAATCCATTCCTCCACCCATACTGCTCACTGATTGGTCCAGAGTAGGGCGGGGACTGGGTGATATCAGCCTGTAATCCCCTGGTCACTTTCCTGAGCTGTGTTCCCCGTCCTGTATTCCTGGATTTCTCTCGGATAATCTTCCTTCTCTGTGCTGCAGACACAATTTATGTATCTAGACTGGATTTATGGAAATTCTGTGGTTCAGCGGCACAAAAATGTTCATTTCACCATAGATGTTACTAGACCTAGGCACCTGGGGTGTATGCTTTTGATCTTCTGCCCCATGATGGGTCTAGTAAGATTTCTGAGAGAAATTCTCCCAGGGTTCCTTGCTCTGTGGTCTGCTGGCTGTGCCGGGTGGAGGGATATGTCTGTAGTGTCTCAGACCCAAGTCACTGAGTGCAGTCTCAGGAGATGGGAGGCAGCGGTGTGGGATCTCTGCAACTTGTCTACAGTAAACATTTAATATTCCACTGATTACTGAATACCAATATTATGAGTCCTGACTCTTACACTATATAATTTATATTGTACATTACATCCTCCTGACCCCTGCACTATATACTCTATGTTGTACATTACATACTCCTGACCCCTGCACTATATACTCTATGTTGTACATTACATACTCCTGACCCCTGCACTATATACTCTATGTTGTACATTACATACTCCTGACCCCTGCACTATATACTCTATGTTGTACATTACATACTCCTGACCCCTGCACTATATACTCTGTGTTGTACATTACACAATTCTGATAATGTATATAGTCCTAACATTTGTATCCTATATAATAAGTTGTAGACTACATAGTCCTTACTTCTGTTACACCCATATCCTCCCAGCTGGACATTTTATATCGGATGATGTGATTGGAGCACAGACTTTACATGGTGATAATAATGTGATAACATCCTCCTACTTTGGACCCTTAAACAGAAAGTGATAATGAGGGAGGAGTCAATACCCCAATGATGGTGGTCTTCAGGATCAGTCCAGTCTTCATCTTGGTTGTTCTCCCCCCATCTTCACTCTCTGACCTCTGGTGGGGCTCAGCCCCGCTGTTCTTCATGACTAAATCATGGAGTAAATAAGGAAGTGCAGTACTTCTTGTGTTGGGAAGATGGCGATGAGTGATAGAGGGGGTGGGGACCCTCGTCCTATAATCCCCTCATCACTGTCCCTCCTATAAAAGACAGTTCTGGTTGTTTCCTCACTCTCTGACTAAGGTCCATGAATAAAGAAATGACCTGGTAGGAGATCAGAGGAGCCATTTCCTAGTTCCCTTGAGGGTGGAATTGTAAGCCCCTCAAAGACCAAGCTGCCTGATGTGGGTGGAGCCCTGGTTTGGGGGAACCAATCAGCTCCTGTCTAGTAATCCTCTTTGTCTTTGTATTTTAGTCCATGGCCGGGAGATGAGGAAAACCTCCGAGGATTATCTCACTTTGTCTCCAGACTGGAAAGTAGAAGATGAGGACATCACACAGTATAGTCCAGGAGAAAACCCGGCTCCCTCCAATGTCCATCCGGCACCACGCAGTGTAGATGGACCATCGGATTCCTCGTATCCTGAGGAACCTCAGACTGTGAGGGACCAGGCCAGCCTTCCAACAGGGAAGAGCTTCTCCTGTACTGAGTGTGGGAAATGTTTCAGTTATAAATCCCAGCTTAATGTGCATAAAAGATCTCACAGGTGGGAGAAGCCATATTCTTGTCCTGAGTGCTGGAAATGTTTTAGAAGGAAGTCCGATCTTTCCAGACATCAGAGAACTCACACAGGGGAGAAGCCACATTCCTGTCCTGAGTGTGGGAAATGTTTTACAAGGAAGTCCGATCTTTACAAACATCGGATATCTCACACGGGGGAGAAGCCGTATTCCTGTCCTGAGTGCGGGAAATGTTTTTCACTGAAGTCCCAACTTTACAGACATCAGAGATCTCACACGGGGGAGAAGCCATATTCCTGTTCTGAGTGCGGGAAATTTTTTACAAGGAAGTCCGTTCTTTCCAGACATCAGAGATCTCACATGAGGGAGAAGACATATTCCTGTCCTGAGTGCAGGAAATGTTTTTCGCAGAAGTCCCATCTTTACAGACATCAGAGATCTCACACGGGGGAGAAGCCATATTCCTGTCCTGTGTGCGGGAAATGTTTTTCACAGAAGTCCCATCTTTCCACACATCAGAGATCTCACATGGGGAAGAATCCACCTTCCTGTCCTGAGTGAGGGAAATGTTCCTCACTGAAGTCCTGTCTTCCTGTACATCAGGGGTCCCACACAACCCTGGAGGTGTATTAGTGCCTTGAGTGTGGGAAATGTCTTCTAGATGAATGTTGCTGGACATCCCAGCTCTCATGTGGGGAAGAAGCACACCCTGATATACACCTCAGATATACTCCATGGCTGATCTTCATCATGGAAGGAACAGTTGATAAGGAGATGAGAGGCCCCCAAAGACATGGATGAAGTGCAGTAAATGTCGGGGTGCAGAGTGGTCAGTAGATCCTGGAAATGAAGGACACAACTTCAGCCCTTCTTGGGTGTCGGAGTTGCGTTTCCTGATAATGATATAGAGGGTTACAGAGCTAGAAGCCGGGAGAGTCCAGATCTCGTTATCGGGGAACTTTACACAGACAACAAGAACTTCTGAAGTTGATGTCCTTCATTTCAAGGCTCTACAGAACAGTGGTGACCCCGAAGCGTCTCTCTGTCTTCAGTCCATCCTTCTCCCATCCCCCAACAGGAGGGAAGGAGAACTCCGCCCCAAACTAGGGGGGAACTTTCCTCTCATTATTTCCCTTTGCTTCTGTGTGGGTTTGGGTGGTTGGAGGAGTGCGGCACGAGAGGGAACACAGCTTGTTGTTCTATGTCTACATATGGGGTCTGGGTAGAGGGGATCCACCGGAAAATATTTCTACTCTTTGATTTTGTGCAAATCGTTTCAGTTTGAAGGGCGATATTATGTGTGGTTTGTAAAAAGGATTGGCCTAATAGTTACCACCCCACTTAGAGAATAGATGAACTAATATAACCAGCATTCATTCAGCCATGTCACAATGTGGGATCTTTTCATACAGTGATTTCCTATGATCATTGGCTCCATCTAGTGGCCATAATGTGGTATTGAACTGTTTTTCCTGATTGAGGCATTTTGGAAATAATACCTCATTATGGCCACTAGAGGGAGCTGATGATTATAGGAAGTCACTGAGTTTAATACTGGAGATCACACCCCCCAACATATTATTAGTGTACTATGTGAGGGGTGGTGTCATACAAATACCAGAGATCACACCCCCCCGACATATTATTAGTGTACTGTGTGAGGGGCGGTGTCATACAAATACCAGAGATCACACCCCCCCGACATATTATTAGTGTGCTATGTGAGGGGCGGTGTCATACAAATACCGGAGATCATACCCCCCAACATATTATTAGTGTACTGTGTGAGGGGCGGTGTCATACAAATACCGGAGATCACCCCCCCAACATATTATTAGTGTGCTATGTGAGGGGCGGTGTCATACAAATACCGGAGATCACACCCCCAACATATTATTAGTGTGCTATGTGAGGGGCGGTGTCATACAAATACTGGAGATCACACCCCCAACATATTATTAGTGTACTATGTGAGGGGCGGTGTCATACAAATACCGGAGATCACACTCCCCCCCAACATATTATTAGTGTACTATGTGAGGGGCGGTGTCATACAAATACCGGAGATCACACCCCCCCAACATATTATTAGTGTACTATGTGAGGGGCGGTGTCATACAAATACCGGAGATCACACCCCCCCAACATATTATTAGTGTGCTATGTGAGGGGCGGTGTCATACAAATACCGGAGATCACACCCCCCCAAACTTATTATTAGTGTACTATGTGAGGGGCGGTGTCATACAAATACCGGAGATCACCCCCCCAACATATTATTAGTGTGCTATGTGAGGGGCGGTGTCATACAAATACCGGAGATCACACCCCCCAACATATTATTAGTGTACTATGTGAGGGGCGGTGTCATACAAATACCGGAGATCACACCCCCCCAACATATTATTATTGTACTATGTGAGGGGCGGTGTCATACAAATACCGGAGATCACACCCCCCAACATATTATTAGTGTACTATGTGAGGGGCGGTGTCATACAAATACCGGAGATCACACCCCCCCAACATATTATTAGTGTACTATGTGAGGGGCGGTGTCATACAAATACCGGAGATCACACCCCAACATATTATTAGTGTACCATGTGAGGGGCGGTGTCATACAAATACCGGAGATCACCCCCCCAACATATTATTGGTGTACCATGTGAGGGGCGGTGTCATACAAATACCGGAGATCACCCCCCCAACATATTATTAGTGTACCATGTGAGGGGCGGTGTCATACAAATACCGGAGATCACACCCCCCAACATATTATTAGTGTGCTATGTGAGGGGCGGTGTCATACAAATACCGGAGATCACACCCCCCAACATATTATTAGTGTACTATGTGAGGGGCGGTGTCATACAAATACCGGAGATCACACCCCCAACATATTATTAGTGTACTATGTGAGGGGCGGTGTCATACATATACCGGAGATCACACCCCCCAACATATTATTAGTGTGCTATGTGAGGGGCGGTGTCATACAAATACCGGAGATCACCCCCCCAACATATTATTAGTGTACTATGTGAGGGGCGGTGTCATACATATACCGGAGATCACACCCCCCAACATATTATTAGTGTCCTATGTGAGGGGCGGTGTCATACAAATACCGGAGATCACACCCCCCAACATATTATTAGTGTACCATGTGAGGGGCGGTGTCATACAAATACCGGAGATCACACCCCCCCACATATTATTAGTGTCCTATGTGAGGGGCGGTGTCATACAAATACCGGAGATCACACCCCCCAACATATTATTAGTGTGCTATGTGAGGGGCGGTGTCATACAAATACCGGAGATCACACCCCCAACATATTATTAGTGTGCTATGTGAGGGGCGGTGTCATACAAATACCGGAGATCACACCCCCCAACATATTATTAGTGTGCTATGTGAGGGGGGTGTCATACAAATACCGGAGATCACACCCCCCCAACATATTACTAGTGTACTATGTGAGGGGCGGTGTCATACAAATACCGGAGATCACCCCCCCAACATATTAGCGTGCTATGTGAGGGGCGGTGTCATACAAATACCGGAGATCACACCCCCAACATATTATTTGTGTGCTATGTGAGGGGCGGTGTCATACAAATACCGGAGATCACACCCCCCAACATATTATTAGTGTACTATGTGAGGGGCGGTGTCATACAAATACCGGAGATCACCCCCCCAACATATTATTAGTGTACTATGTGAGGGGCGGTGTCATACAAATACCGGAGATCACACCCCCCAACATATTATTAGTGTACTATGTGAGGGGCGGTGTCATACAAATACCGGAGATCACACCCCCCCCAACATATTATTAATGTACTATGTGAGGGGCGGTGTCATACAAATACCGGAGATCACACCCCCCAACATATTATTAGTGTACTATTAGTGTACTAGTATTACTATAAGGTGTCTGCTAGCAGTGTCCACGTCTGAAAAGTAGAGCGGAATGGGGGGGTGTCTGCTAGCGCTGTCCACGTGTGAGTAGAGCAGAGGTGGGGGAGGGTAGAGGTGTCTGCTAGCAGTGTCCACGCGTGAGAAGTAGAGCGGAAGTGGGGGAGGGTAGAGGTGTCTGCTAGCCATGTCTACGTGTGAGTAGAGTGGAAGTGGGGGAAGGTAAAGGTGTCTGCCAGTGGTTGGTGTTCAGTGTAGTGTCTCCCTACATTGGTGATCAGTGTAGTTCCTCCTTACATTGGTGGTCAGTATAGTGTCTCCTTACATTGGTGATCAGTGTAGTTCCTCCTTACATTGGTGGTCAGTGTGGTGTCTCCTTACATTGGTGGTCAGTGTAGTTCCTCCTTACATTGGTGGTCAGTGTGGTGTCTCCTTACATTGGTGATCAGTGTAGTGTCTCCTTACATTGGTGGTCAGTGTGGTGTCTCCTTACATTGGTGGTCAGTGTAGTTCCTCCTTACATTGGTGGTCAGTATAGTGTCTCCTTACATTGGTGGTCATTGTTGTTCCTCCTTACATTGGTGGTCAGTGTAGTGTCTCCTTACATTGGTGGTCAGTGTGGTGTCTCCTTACATTGGTGGTCAGTGTGGTGTCTCCTTACATTGGTGGTCAGTTTAGTGTCTCCTTACATTGGTGGTCATTGTTGTTCCTCCTTACAATGGTGATCAGTGTAGTGTCTCCTTACATTGGTGGTCAGTGTAGTGTCTCCTTACATTGGTGATCAGTGTAGTGTCTCCTTACAATGGTGATCAGTGTAGTGTCTCCTTACATTGGTGATCAGTGTAGTGTCTCCTTACATTGGTGATCAGTGTAGTGTCTCCTTACATTGGTGATCAGTGTAGTTCCTCCTTACATTGGTGGTCAGTGTAGTGTCTCCTTACATTGGTGATCAGTGTTGTTCCTCCTTACATTGGTGGTCAGTGTAGTGTCTCCTTACATTGGTGGTCAGTGTAGTTCCTCCTTACATTGGTGGTCAGTGTAGTTCCTCCTTACATTGGTGGTCAGTATAGTGTCTCCTTATATTGGTGGTCATTGTGGTTCCTCCCTACATTGGTGGTCAGTGTAGTTCCTCCTTACATTGGTGGTCAGTATAGTGTCTCCTTATATTGGTGGTCATTGTGGTTCCTCCCTACATTGGTGTGTTTTGGTGGTTTTCCCCACCGCACTTATTTCCTTGTTTCTATCTAAGGTTATGAATGTAATAAGTGATCACAACCTTTTGCCTCTACATGAATTCAGCCAATCCTCATGTGGCTAGTACCAGTAATGTTAATACAAAGGAAAACAACTGTATAAAAAGTAAAGATCTGATTTATTTCCACAACAAAGAAGCTGACTACTAATCAATTATGACCAAATAAATAGTAGCCGGTATAAATACTAAGTAGTAATATTACAATGCAAATACAGAATGTTACCAATACAAAGAGATGGAAGTTATAGAAAAGAAACAGAGCAATGCTGGTACATTACACAGACATCCTGATGTTCTGAGGTCTGGGCTCCGGAAGAGACAAAGAGAATGTTGGGGGTTTTGCTAAGGGGTTATATACACTCTGCGAAGGACCACCCCTAGACTCACCCACCCAAGTAAATTTACACCTTTTCACATATCTTAACCTCCCATGGGTGGGCTCAGAACACTGCTCAGTTTAACAGGAATTCCCAGCTGCCTTCCATCCGCCTCACCTCAATTGAGTCTTTTTAAATGGCCTTCTTCACAGTTCAAATGTTCACAATAACCTTCATGAAGGTGAACATTATTATAGGCCAAGAAGGAGAAAATTACTATAGGCCTAAAATAGCCATCACATTTCCCCCTGAAGTTCTTTGGTGAACTTATGCCCTCCCTCAATTATTTTGTACCCACCCATGACAGCCCAGAAGGTCCAACCCCCCACCACCACTGCGGCCTACTCTTCTTTCTTGATCTGGATGGACCTCCTTATCTGTCCTAAGTAAACAAGGAAGTCCTAGTGCCTTCAAGACCTCACATTCAGACCATGAATGCCTGTGATGAGGTGTTTCTTCACCCCTCTGCCTTGGAAGGACGGAACTCCAACATCGATGGCGGGATCCTGTTATCTTTCGTCCCGTAGCTTGGGAACACTTTACGATGTTTGCAATGATTGGATCAGACCACAAAATGGCACAATTCAGCATGGTGAAAGATAGTTGAGGAAGGTCTACCTTTTGTACCCTTGTCTCAAGAGATGACGTGCTGGTTGTTGTTTCTTCAGGTGGTGGTAGGGCAGGCCTCCAGACAATCATACATGGATAAAAAAAAAAAAAGGAGAATGTTATTGGGGGGAAATCAAGCGTGGAGCAGCTATTTGGCCTTTAAGGTTGTTAAGCATAGGGGTCTTAATGTGGTCAAGTGAAGTGGGATCCCCACAGGATGCAGAGTCTAAGCAACAGCCAGTATTTACCAGGGCCCCTGAAGGTGGGGATGGCTGATGCTGCATGCTATTGTCAGGTCTCAGTCCCTGGGTTCTCCCCACCCACTCACAGAGCCGGGGTGAAACTATATACAGATTGAGGGATGTCTGCAGGAAGCAATTATAAGCCTGTGGATCCCCGTCGGACTCTTGAAGCTGAGTCTTCACGAATGCCACAGCCTTATAATTCACAGCTCATTTATCTAAAAAGTTATATGCTAATGGAATATTAAACAAGGAAAAAGAAAGAATAAAGAGTAATAAAAGCAAAAGCATAAACAAAATGATATAAAAATAAAAAAGGTACAGATTTAATGATCCTCCAACTACGACTCTTCACTTTAGGTTGGTAAAGAGCAATGAATCTGTATTCATACAAAAAAATTAAAAATGAGAAAAGGTGAAAAAAAAATAATATATACTGTATATATAGTCGCTTTTGAAAAACTATTGGTAACTGCATTAAAACACAAAAACATTGCAGCAATTACTTGACAATAGATAAGTCCTCCGCCATACTAGTAATCAACAGTATATTTGCAGGTCAGGTACACAAAAAAAATGGAGTGAGAGAAAAAAATAATTGATTGAGAAACTTTTAGAATTTAGATAAACCTGACTGAATTTTATTGCTCCAATTTAGAGGCTTCTCCCTAAAACAAACCAAACCAAAAAACAATAAAAATGGGAAAAAAGAAACAAAGAACATCAAGAGTTTCCTTTTCCTTTAACTTTATGTTGTTTTAGGGTCCTCTCTTGAATGTGCAAATTCTTTTGTGTTTGTCTGGGTTGGATCAGACATTTCAGAGAGCAGTTTCTGAGCTATTGGCCTCTCTGTTTCTCAATAGGAGATTCCTTGTTGAGGTACACCTTCTCATAAGTTTGGTGATCATTCTCCTGATGCTGATGCACATTATTAATTGCATCAGGAAGAGCAACAGGGTTACACAAATCAGGTGAGGAGGGTGGAGTAAGATGCCTAGGAAAGCTGTGGCTTTAGGACCTAAAAAAACTCTCACCAGCATACCTTAGCATCTCTCTAATGTGTGTATTACTTGGATTAATCAACTTTGATCCCAAGATAACACCCAAATCGACCATTCCACTCCTAATACATCCTGATCTCCAGCTCCCTTGTTACGTCCTCCCATGATCATCATCAGGACTGCTCCAGAACCTGTGGAACTCCCCTCCCCAGTATGTCCAGCCAGCTCCTACCATGTTCACCACTACGTGATCTTAGAAAACAAATTTATTTAGGGGAACCTCATCTGCCTCCACCTAAAATCTATACCTCAGCCAGCTCCATCAGACCATTCTCCCACAGCTATTACTTTTTGTACCACCCCCTCCCTTTAGATTACAAGCCCCTTGAGCTGAGCCCTCCTATTAACGCCCTGCACAAACTGTTGGTGCTATCTAAAACCTGTGGCCCAAAGTCTAACAATCAAACTTTTACCTCTGCCCCAAATTCCAAAGGAAGTTTCTGAAGGTGTATGGGGGTGTCAGGTTTGAGACCAAGTCTTTTCTCTGTAGTAATAGGGGTATATCCCTGTGTCTGCTATATCTATGCCAAGGATAGGAGATGTATAGTAGACTCCCCGAGGTAGTGTACCCCGCTGTGTACAATGTCACCCATTGAATATAGGGCATCACTAGACATTTGATACCAACAATAATACCATTGCCCCAAGTATTCTATAACATGGTTGGGACAATTTCTCAGCATCTATTAGACATGACTTTTCTCTGTGCCATCATTGCTGTCTCCCGTAAAGTCCCAAGCATAACAACACCCTCCTTTCTCCAGCACCCATCAGTATCAATCATCTGAGGATGTCCAGACTCATAAACTATCAAAACATGATGGACTCGGGGGTATAACACAGTAAAGTCCGATAGGATAGTACCCAAATTGCCTGCGGTATACGCACGTTGTTCAGTCCCTGCAACAGGACACACAGATGAGACATGCAAGTCAGGCTTTGATAGCCAAGGAATTGGGCCATCCACCAATCCTGATGACTCATAGCAAACGTGGATACTACCCTACCTGTGTCTCTGCAAAGTGGAAATGATCCCACTGAGAAAGAGGCAATCATTCCTCTGAGGTCCTGGGACACCTCAGATTGTACCTGGGTACTGGACAGAACAAGCTGGATTTCCTGAACCCTTCACCACCATGTAGCAGACCTCCCAATTTGGTTCAGAGTACCTCCAGATCCATAGTGTGATATTGCTTGAGGTACACTAGGAGTCTAGGACGGGAATGGCACCTATGGGTGCTACCTGAGGAGATGAGTACCTCCAGATCCATAGTGTGATATTAGTTGAGGTACACTAGGAGTCTTGGACAGGAAGGGCACCTATGGGTGCTACCTGAGGAGAGGAGTACCTCCGGATCCATAGTGCGATATTAGTTGAGGTACACTAGGAGTCTAGGACAGGAAGGGCACCTATGGGTACTACCTGAGGAGAGGAGTACCTCCAGATCCATAGTGCGATATTGGTTGAGGTACACTAGGAGTCTAGGACAGGAAGGGCACCTATGGGTATTTCCTGAGGAGATGAGTACCTCCAGATCCATAGTGCGATATTGGTTGAGGTACACTAGGAGTGTAGGACAGGAAGAGCACCTATGGGTATTTCCTGAGGAGATGAGTACCTCCAGATCCATAGTGCGATATTGGTTGAGGTACACTAGGAGTCTAGAACAGGAAGGACACCTACAGGTACTACCTGAGGAGATGAGTACCTCCAGATCCATAGTGCGATATTGGTTGAGGTACACTAGGAGTCTAGGACAGGAAGGGCACCTACGGGTGCTGGCTGAGGAGATGAGTACCTCCAGATCCATAGTGCGATATTAGTTGAGGTACACTAGGAGTCTAGGACAGGAAGGGCACCTGTGGGTGCTGGCTGAGGAGATGAGTACCTCCAGATCCATAGTGCGATATTAGTTGAGGTACACTAGGAGTCTAGGACAGGAAGGGCACCTGTGGGTGCTGGCTGAGGAGACTACAGCATACCCGCATGTATCACAAGGTGAAGGGCTCTTGGAAGGGCCGAGGTGCAGTGTTCAAGGATCTGCTGCTATTGGGAATAATTGGCCAATAAACAAACAAGAATCCCTTGCCGCGCCAATCACTGAACAGTAGGGGGTACAATTCAAGCTGACAGGAATGCATGGAGACACACAGATACTGGGGACAAATACACAAAAACACATAAAAACAGCCATGCAAACAAACAGAAATCTCCAGAGACAGGTAGAGGTGCACGGTGACACTGGACAGGAAACAGGCTTGAAATACACTTGGGGACACAAAGGCAGGCTGCTAGGAACACTAAGGTGACAAGCCTATGGTAATTAGGCAAGCCTGAAAAGAGATAGCCTGGCTGGGGGGTGGGGGTGTAGCTAATTGAATTACCAGCAGGAGGTTAACCAGTCCACAACACAAGTCTTGTGGGACAACAAGGATCAGCCAAACCTTACAAGGTAAAGCCATGACACTACATCTACCATCCTACCTACTGATCCTTAGGAATATCTTCACAACACAAACACAATAGATGTAGTAACACTTTTCAGCCTTATAGCCATCCTAATCAGATTTCCATCTGAAAACTGGCTTTACCTAGTCGCCAATCAGTGGAGCAAAGAAACCCTTTCATACCAGAGCTCCATACATGTCAGATTAGGACATACAAGTGTACAATCCAAACACACTTGTTCCTGCATTACAAATGGCGGTGTGTATAAGTGGGTCCTGTAGAGACCGTCTGCTGGAACTGAACAGAATCAGCGAGGGAGAATGTCACCAGCACACCGAGGATCACCAATATGGGGCCAAAAGTTTTACTGAACAATCACATAGTTACAACAAGGCAATTAGATTGGAACATACAACACCCGCCTAGACCTGAACAGTAACACACAACCTGACCGACAAACTCACACAAACACCATCTAGCTAATGGGGGTGAAACTCATAAACATGGACACGTGAAAACAGACAATACGGGAAAAAGACAATTATTGGAATGATCTTTCTTGTCATTGGAGGTTATGATCGCCTTCTGTTCGGAAAGCCCTGAAAGCCAATGACAGAACCTGGGAGGTGAAACACCAACATTTAGTAATAAAACATTACATTTTTCAGCTACAAAATAAGCAACCAATGGTTAGGGCTTCACAACACCAACACAACTTACAGTGAGGATTAAAAAAAAAAATGTTCTTAGATGTTTTCAGAGTGCACTTTTTCTATTACAAAAATTGTTGATGTCAACTAATTATTACCACGTGGATTTAGTTTATGGTATACCAATAATATCCCAAAATAAAATTCCAGACTCACACTCTTACAATTTGTTATCTTAAAGACAAACTTTAGACACCACAGATACCAGCATGTCTTCTCCAATAACCTGGATGTTTTCTTTTTACTTCCATAAAATCCATTTTGGAAGTTTGAGATTCCTTTAATGATTTCTCCTGTTTCAATTGCTTATTCTCAGCCTGTATAGATGCATTCTCTCCCTTCATCTGCTGGAATGGGACCCGTGATCTCTGCCTGTATAGATGCATTCTCTCCCTTCATCTGCTGGAATGGGACCCGTGATCTCGGCCTGTGTAGATGCATTCTCTGCCTTCATCTGCTGGAATGGGACCCGTGATCTCGGCCTGTGTAGATGCATTCTCTGCCTTCATCTGCTGGAATGGGACCCGTGATCTCGGCCGTTCATACTGATTACACCTCCGCCATGTACCAAAGCGTGCTGAATACACTTCTACATCACGCCTTATTGTCCTGTATGGATTTTGTTTCACTTCCTTTCCAGCAGAAGAGGAACGACAAAATCCAGCAATGTGGCCAAATAATCCCCATGCAGAACATTTGATCTTTTCTAAGGTGGTCCGGCATCTATGAACTAAAGGCTTTGTGTTAGATGGAGAATATTCAGTGACTGACACCTGATTAGCAATGTTTCCTGGCTGTGTACAAGATGAAGGGGCAGCTTTACCATCGCTCCCACCATCCAGAGATTACAGATGTTGTCACATACACGAGGGGCGGAGGATTTCCCACTGAATTCACAAATACATCAGTCTTTTTATCATCTACTCTAACGAGAAAATGAGCGATCTGCTTCTGGCAGTCCACAGAATTCATTCAATTTCTGCATTCTTCAATCTTTCTACTAACTCATCCATTTCCTCCTGTAATCTCTTGGTATCTCTTGTTAGCTGTTGGTGGCTAGCATCAGAACTAGTTACAGAAATGTTTAAACTACTCCGGTCACTTTTGGGTATTTCAAGAGCTTCCTTAAGGGATTCGTTTTGCAACTTCAGATGTTCATATTGCTTAGCCATCCAACAGGCAGCAAAGATCAGTGGAGCTTACTATAACTTTTCCCGCTAGGCTTTGATTTTGTATCTTCTTCTAACTCCAGTCTGGCCTTTCCCCGACTAACATCTCTGCTTTCCTCATTCTTTTCCTGTACCTCACAGTCTTTGGGCCTTACCTTGTGGCTCTCCCTTTTCATCAACTGATAACAGTCCATATCAGTGCTTGAGAATTGCACTGGCAAGGACTGGGTAACTGCATAAGGCCCCAGTCCTGAGGGTTGCTCATTGTCCCCCTGTTCATCATTGCCACAATTCTGGGGATTAGACTTTTGTGACTGTTCCTTCATACATCTACTTACAAGTGTTTGGAATGATTTCTCTTTAGATTCCATATTACAAACATTCCCTGCCTCCCTACTCATTGACTCTAACAGCCATATACTCCAAGCCTCTCCTTCATTTGGGCGTGTCATCTATTTACGATGATCATACCAGAGGTGTTCCCAAGTCTTAGGTTTAAAAGTCCCTCTTTTAGAAAATGTCATTCCAGTCCAGCGCTCCCAATCATGTATATATTCTACCCCCCAGGGTCCATATTTACCAATCATCTCTTCCCTTGGGGTCAGGTGGCAGGGTTTGCACACTTAGACACCCTCCTTGAGTTGATACTGTTACCCATCCTTACGGATACCAGAACCCGGAATAATTCCCCAACCTTCAGCGGTTGCCCCCGGAGGTAGCTAATCTCTGGCCAGTGATTGGGGTGACAGGTACCCCCCAACACCGTTGCTGCTTTTCACTACTTGTCAGAACAAACTAATGTTTCCCTGTTCTGACTATAGTCCTTCAAACAGCCTGGGGATCTCCCGAACTTGCCAATAGTTCCATCCCCCCCGAGGACCTTTCTGAAGTATTCTGACAGATTGCTTAGAGTAGGACTATTACTTCTATTATCTCAAACATTATGTCTGAGTGCTTGGAGTCCAGCAGGCGGGTAATGGAGGCACAGCTACTTGCAGTATGGGGTGTAGTAGTTACAATATAGCTGTTGTTCACAGATCTAGTTCACGGAACTACACGCTTACAATCCACAGTTAGTAGATTACAAAGAGGACAGATCCATACACAACAAGATCATTCCGTGTGATTTAGGCCCACAGGTGCATTTCAATCACAAAGATTGGGAAGCGTCTTGACCTATTCTCATTGGAGGGTCAACTGGACCTGCTTTAGGCAGATTGGCACAGATCCTACGTTTTATTTCACTGCCTCCAAGAGTCCAGTCAGAACACTTTCATCCACACTCACACCCCGCTGCAATAGCTGCACCCAGCAGTTAGGACGTTTCCTAATTCACTCTCAGTACAATTTTATGTCAGTTATACTGTTCATATTCATCTCATCAAAGTGTTAGTAAAGACAAAAGGTAAAAATGACATTGGACAAAGCTTACTAGTCTAGGTATCTCACACAACATGGAAGATAGACATGAAAATGAAGAAAGATGTAAATAATTGTCTGTATTCCACACAAGAAGTAACATTTACCTAAACGTTCAGACTTCCTCACCAAGAGGCTCTTTGTTTCGGCGGTGTTGCTCCGGCACTTATTCACTTGGTTCCATAGATTATAAATATAATAAGTGATAATAACCTTCTGTCTATACAGGAATTCAGCCAATCCTCATCCAGATATTACCAATAGTGTTTATACCAAAGGATAACAACTGGGCAAAAATAAAGATCTCATTTACACAGCAAAGAAGCTGACTGCTCAGCAATGATGACACAATAAATAGTAGGCACTAGAACTGGAAAAGTAGTAATATTACAATGCAAATCCAGAATGTTACCAATACAAAGAGACTACAGGAAAGAATGTCACCGATACAAAGAGACTACAGGAAAGAATGTTACCGATACAAAGAGACTACAGGAAAGAATGTCACCGATACAAAGAGACTACAGGAAAGAGTGTCACCGATACAAAGAGACTACAGGAAAGAATGTCACCGATACAAAGAGACTACAGGAAAGAGTGTCACCGATACAAAGAGACTACAGGAAAGAGTGTCACCGATACAAAGAGACTACAGGAAAGAATGTCACCGATGCAAAGAGACTACAGGAAAGAATGTCACCAATACAAAGAGACTACAGGAAAGAATGTCACCGATGTAAAGAGACTACAGGAAAGAATGACACCTATGCAAAGAGACTACAGGAAAGAATGTCACCGATACAAAGAGACTACAGGAAAGAATGTTACCGATGTAAAGAGACTACAGGAAAGAATGTCACCGATACAAAGAGATGACTACAGGAAAGAATGTCACCGATACAAAGAGACTACAGGAAAGAATGTCACCGATACAAAGAGACTACAGGAAAGAATGTCACCGATACAAAGAGACTACAGGAAAGAATGTCACCGATACAAAGAGACTACAGGAAGGAATGTCACCAATACAGAGAGACTACAGGAAAGAATGACAACGATACAGAGAGACTACAGGAAAGAATGTCACCGATACAGAGAGACTACAGGAAGGAATGTCACCGATACAAAGAGACTACAGGAAGGAATGTCACCGATACAAAGAGACTACAGGAAAGAATGTCACTGATACAAAGAGACTACAGGAAAGAATGTCACCGATACAAAGAGACTACAGGAAAGAGTGTCACCGATACAAAGAGAGACTACAGGAAAGAATGTCACCGATACAGAGAGACTACAGGAAAGAATGTCACCGATACAGAGAGACTACAGGAAAGAATGTCACCGATACAAAGAGACTACAGGAAAGAATGTCACAGATACAAAGAGAGACTACAGGAAGGAATGTCACCGATACAAAGAGACTACAGAAAGGAATGTCACCGATACAAAGAGACTACAGAAAAGAGTGTCACCGATACAAAGAGACTACAGGAAAGAATGTCACCGATACAAAGAGAGACTACAGGAAAGAATGTCACCGATACAAAGAGAGACTACAGGAAAGAGTGTCACCGTTACAAAGAGACTACAGGAAAGAATGTCACCGATACAAAGAGAATACAGGAAAGAATGTCACCGATACAAAGAGACTACAGGAAAGAATGTCACCGATACAAAGAGATGACTACAGGAAAGAATGTCACCGATACAAAGAGACTACAGGAAGGAATGTCACCGATACAAAGAGACTACAAGAAAGAATGTCACCGACACAGAGAGACTAGAGGAAGGAATGTCACCAATACAGAGAGACAACAGGAAAGAATGTCACCGATACAGAGAGACTACAGGAAAGAATGTCACCGATACAGAGAGACTACAGGAAAGAATGTCACCGATACAAAGAGAGACTAAAGGAAAGAGTGTCACCGATACAAAGAGACTACAGGAAAGAATGTCACCGATACAGAGAGACGACAGGAAAGAATGTCACCGATACAAAGAGACTACAGGAAAGAATGTCACCGATACAAAGAGACTACAGGAAAGAATGTCACAGATACAAAGAGACTACAGGAAAGAATGTCACCGATACAAATAGACTACAGGAAAGAATGTCACAGATACAGAGAGACTACAGGAAGGAATGCCACCGATACAAAGAGACTACAGGAAAGAATGTCACCGATACAAAGAGACTACAGGAAAGAATGTCACCGATACAAAGAGACTACAGGAAAGAATGTCACGGATACAGAGAGACTACAGGAAGCAATGTCACCGATACAAAGAGACTACAGGAAGGAATGTCACCGATACAGAGAGACTACAGGAAATAATGTCACCGATACAAAGAGACTACAGGAAAGAATGTCACCGATACAAAGAGACTACAGGAAGGAATGTCACCGATACAAAGAGACTACAGGAAAGAATGTCACCGATACAAAGAGACTACAGGAAAGAATGTCACCGATACAAAGAGAGACTACAGGAAGGAATGTCACCGATACAAAGAGACTACAGGAAGGAATGTCACCGATACAAAGAGACTACAGGAAAGAATGTCACCGATACAGAGAGACTACAGGAAAGAATGTCACCGATACAAAGAGACTACAGGAAAGAATGTCACAGATACAGAGAGACTACAGGACGGAATGTCACCGATACAAAGAGACTACAGGAAAGAATGTCACCGATACAAAGAGACTACAGGAAAGAATGTCACCGATACAAAGAGACTACAGGAAAGAATGTCACCGATACAGAGAGACTACAGGAAGGAATGTCACCGATACAAAGAGACTACAGGAAGGAATGTCACCGATACAGAGAGACTACAGGAAAGAATGTCACCGATACAAAGAGACTACAGGAAAGAATGTCACCGATACAAGAGACTACAGGAAGGAATGTCACCGATACAAAGAGACTACAGGAAAGAGTGTCACCGATACAAAGAGACTACAGGAAGGAATGTCACCGATACAAAGAGACTACAGGAAGGAATGTCACCGATACAAAGAGACTACAGAAAAGAGTGTCACCGATACAAAGAGACTACAGGAAAGAGTGTCACCGATACAAAGAGAGACTACAGGAAAGAGTGTCACCGATACAAAGAGACTACAGGAAAGAATGTCACCGATACAAAGAGACTACAGGAAAGAATATCACCGATACAGAGAGACTACAGGAAAGAATGTCACCGATATAAAGAGACTACAGGAAAGAATGTCACCGATACAGAGAGACTACAGGAAAGAATGTCATCGATACAGAGAAACTACAGGAAAGAATGTCACCGATACAAAGAGACTACAGGAAGGAATGTCACCGATGCAAAGAGACTACAGGAAAGAATGTCAACGATAAAAAGAGACTACAGGAAAGAATGTCTCCGATACAAAGAGACTGCAGGAAAGAATGTCACCGATACAAAGAGAGACGACAGGAAAGAATGTCACCGATACAAAGAGAGACTACAGGAAAGAGTGTCACCGATACAAAGAGACTACAGGAAAGAGTGTCACCGATACAAAGAGACTACAGGAAAGAATGTCACCGATACAGAGAGACGACAGGAAAGAATGTCAACGATACAAAGAGACTACAGGAAAGAATGTCACCGATACAGAGAGACTACAGGAAAGAACGTCACCGATACAGAGAGATTACAGGAAAGAATGTCACCGATACAGAGAGACGACAGGAAAGACTGTCACCGATACAAAGAGACTACAGGAAAGAATATCACTGATACAAAGAGACTACAGGAAAGACTGTCACCGATGCAAAGAGACTACAGGAAAGAATGTCACCGATACAAAGAGACTACTGGAAAGAATGTCACCGATACAAAGAGACTACAGGAAAGAATGTCACCGATACAAAGACTACAGGAAAGACTGTCACCGATACAGAGAGACTACAGGAAGGAATGTCACCGATGCAAAGAGACTACCGGAAAGAATATCACCGATAAAAAGAGACTACAGGAAAGAATGTCTCCAATACAAAGAGACTACAGGAAAGAATGTCACCGATACAAAGAGAGACTACAGGAAAGAATGTCACCGATACAAAGAGAGACTACAGGAAAGAGTGTCACCGATACAAAGAGACTACAGGAAAGAATGTCACCGATACAAAGAGACTACAGGAAAGAATGTCACCGATACAGAGAGACGACAGGAAAGACTGTCACCGATACAAAGAGACTACAGGAAAGAGTGTCACCGATACAAAGAGACTACAGGAAAGAGTGTCACCGATACAGAGAGACTACAGGAAGGAATGTCACCGATGCAAAGAGACTACAGGAAAGAATGTCACCGATACAAAGAGACGACAGGAAAGAATGTCACCGATACAGAGAGACTACAGGAAGGAATGTCACCGATGCAAAGAGACTACAGGAAAGAATGTCACCGATAAAAAGAGACTACAGGAAAGAGTGTCACCGATACAAAGAGACTACAGGAAAGACTGTCACTAGAGATGAGCGAATTATTCAAAAATTCGATTCGGCTGATTTGCCGAATTTAAGGAAGAAATTCGATTCGATGCGAATTTATTCGCTGCGAATTTAACTTATTAAAAGGGTTTCTAGGCTTCAGAGAGCCTTTATATTAGTGCAGAACACTGTACCTTTAATTTAAATGCCCTTGGAGTCTGCTGGGGAAGAGAAATAATACTGTCAGTCAGTATGACATGCAGATGAGTGCCGTCGATCTTAGAATCACCGCACACTTCACTCATTTGGGCAGTCACGGGGCACGACGAAGAAGAAGAAGAAGAAGAATGAGAAGAAGAAGAAGAAGAATGAAAAGAAGAAGAAGAAGAATGAAAAGATGAAGAAGAAGAATGAAAAGAAGAAGAAGAAGAATGAAAAGAAGAATGAAAAGAAGAAGAGGAAGAATTAAAAGAAGAAGAAGAAGAATGAAAAGAAGAATGAAAAGAAGAAGAAGAATGAAAAGAAGAAGAAGAAGAATGAAAAGAAGAATGAGAAGAATGAAAAGAAGAAGAAGAAGAAGAATGAAAAGAAGAAGAAGAAGAATGAAAAGAAGAATGAAAAGAAGAAGAAGAAGAATGAAAAGAAGAATGAGAAGAATGAAAAGAAGAATGAAAAGAAGAAGAATGAAAAGAAGAAGAATGAAAAGAAGAATGAAAAGAAGAAGAAGAAGAATGAAAAGAAGAAGAAAAAGAATGAAAAGAAGAAGAAAAAGAAGAAGAAGAAGAATGAAAAGAAAAAGAAGAATGAAAAGAAGAATGAGAAGAAGAATGAAAAGAAGAATGAAAAGAAGAAGAAGAAGAAGAATGAAAAGAAGAATGAAAAGAAGAAGAAGAAGAATGAACAGAAGAAGAAGAATAATGAAAAGAAGAATGAGAAGAAGAATGAAAAGAAGAATGAAAAGAAGAATGACAAGAAGAATGAGAAGAATGAAAAGAAGAAGAAAAAGAATGAAAAGAAGAATGAAAAGAAGAAGAAGAAGAATGAAAAGAAGAAGAAGAATGAGAAGAAGAATGAGAAGAAGAATGAAAAGAAGAATGAAAAGAAGAATGAAAAGAAGAAGAAGAATAATGAAAAGAAGAAGAAGAATGAAAAGAAGAATGAAAAGAAGAAGAAGAATGAAAAGAAGAAGAATGAAAAGAAGAATGAGAAGAAGAATGAAAAGAAGAATGAGAAGAATGAAAAGAAGAATGAAAAGAAGAAGAAGAAGAATGAAAAGAAGAAGAAGAAGAATGAAAAGAAGAATGAAAAGAAGAAGAAGAATGAAAAGAAGAAGAAGAATGAAAAGAATGAAAAGAAGAAGAAGAAGAAGAAGAAGAATGAAAAAAAGAAGAAGAATGAAAAGAAGAAGTATTCCAGTACAGCAATAAGTGTATCTGCGGAGAGCTCCGCTATTTCTGACAGTTCTCTGACAGTTCCTTCACATTTACAGCGGTTGAAACATTGTATCTATTTGTTTCCGAATAAAAACATCTGTATCCTAAATGGAAACAAATAGATACAATGTTTCAACCGCTGTACATGTGAAGGAACTGTCAGAGAACTGTCAGAAATAGCGGAGCTCTCTGCAGGTACACTTTTTGCCGGCTGATCGGGGAAAATTCGATTCGCGCATCCGAAATATGCTAATATTCGGATTCGCCGCGAATCGAATTTTTCCTAATATTTGAAACGAATTCCACTTCGCCAAGTTCGATTCGCTCATCTCTAACTGTCACCGATACAAAGAGACTACAGGAAAGAATGTCACCGATACAAAGAGACTACAAGAAAGAATGTCAACGATACAAAGAGACTACAGGAAAGAATGTCACCGATACAGAAAGACTACAGGAAAGACTGTCACCGATACAGAGAGACTACAGGAAGGAATGTCACCGATGCAAAGAGACTACAGGAAAGAATGTCACCGATAAAAAGAGACTACAGGAAACAATGTCTCTGATACAAAGAGACTACAGGAAAGAATGTCACCGATACAAAGAGAGACTACAGGAAAGAATGTCACCGATACAAAGAGAGACTACAGGAAAGAGTGTCACCGATACAAAGAGACTACAGGAAAGAATGTCACCGATACAAAGAGACTACAGGAAAGAATGTCAACGATACAGAGAGACGACAGGAAAGACTGTCACCGATACAAAGAGACTACAGGAAAGAATATCACCGATACAAAGAGACTACAGGAAAGAGTGTCACCGATACAAAGAGACTACAGGAAAGACTGTCACCGATACAAAGAGAGACTACAGGAAGGAATGTCACCGATGCAAAGAGACTACAGGAAAGAATGTCACCGATAAAAAGAGACTACAGGAAAGCATGTCTCCAATACAAAGAGACTACAGGAAAGAATGTCACCGATACAAAGAGAGACTACAGGAAAGAATGTCACCGATACAAAGAGAGACTACAGGAAAGAGTGTCACCGATACAAAGAGACTACAGGAAAGAATGTCACCGATACAAAGAGACTACAGGAAAGAATGTCACCGATACAGAGAGACGACAGGAAAGAATGTCACCGATACAAAGAGACTACAGGAAAGAATGTCACCGATACAAAGAGACTACAGGAAAGACTGTCACCGATACAAAGAGACTACAGGAAAGAATGTCACCGATACAAAGAGACTACAGGAAAGACTGTCACTGATACAGAGAGACTACAGGAAGGAATGTCACCGATACAGAGAGACTACAGGAAATAATGTCACCGATACAAAGAGACTACAGGAAAGAATGTCACCGATACAAAGAGACTACAGGAAGGAATGTCACCGATACAGAGAGACTACAGGAAAGAATGTCACCGATACAGAGAGACTACAGGAAAGAATGTCACCGATACAGAGAGACTACAGGAAAGAATGTCACCGATACAAAGAGACTACAGGAAAGAATGTCACCAATACAAAGAGACGACAGGAAGGAATGTCACCGATACAAAGAGACTACAGGAAAGAGTGCCACCGATACAAAGAGACTACAGGAAATAATGTCACCGATACAAAGAGACTACAGGAAAGAGTGTCACCGATACAGAGAGACTACAGGAAAGAGTGTCACCGATACAAAGAGAGACTACAGGAAAGAATGTCACCGATACAAAGAGACTACAGGAAAGAATGTCACCGATGCAAAGAGACTACAGGAAAGAGTGTCACCGATACAAAGAGACTACAGGAAAGAATGTCACCGATACAGAGAGACTACAGGAAAGAGTGTCACCGTTACAAAGAGACTACAGAAAAGAATGTCACCGATACAAAGAGACTACAGGAAAGAATGTCACCGATACAAAGAGACTACAGGAAAGAACGTCACTGATACAGAGAGACTACAGGAAAGAATGTCACCGATACAAAGAGAATACAGGAAAGAATGTCACCGATAAAGAGAGACTACAGGAAAGAATGTCACCGATACAAAGAGAGACTAAAGGAAAGAGTGTCACCGATACAAAGAGACTACAGGAAAGAATGTCACCGATACAAAGAGACTACAGGAAAGACTGTCACCGATACAAAGAGAATACAGGAAAGAATGTCACCGATAAAGAGAGACTACAGGAAAGAATGTCACCGATACAAAGAGAGACTACAGGAAAGAGTGTCACCGATACAAAGAGACTACAGGAAAGAATGTCACCGATACAAAGAGACTACAGGAAAGAATGTCACCGATACAGAGAGACGACAGGAAAGAATGTCACCGATACAAAGAGACTACAGGAAAGAATGTCACCGATACAAAGAGACTACAGGAAAGACTGTCACCGATACAAAGAGACTACAGGAAAGAATGTCACCGATACAAAGAGACTACAGGAAAGACTGTCACTGATACAGAGAGACTACAGGAAGGAATGTCACCGATACAGAGAGACTACAGGAAATAATGTCACCGATACAAAGAGACTACAGGAAAGAATGTCACCGATACAAAGAGACTACAGGAAGGAATGTCACCGATACAGAGAGACTACAGGAAAGAATGTCACCGATACAGAGAGACTACAGGAAAGAATGTCACCGATACAGAGAGACTACAGGAAAGAATGTCACCGATACAAAGAGACTACAGGAAAGAATGTCACCAATACAAAGAGACGACAGGAAGGAATGTCACCGATACAAAGAGACTACAGGAAAGAGTGCCACCGATACAAAGAGACTACAGGAAATAATGTCACCGATACAAAGAGACTACAGGAAAGAGTGTCACCGATACAGAGAGACTACAGGAAAGAGTGTCACCGATACAAAGAGAGACTACAGGAAAGAATGTCACCGATACAAAGAGACTACAGGAAAGAATGTCACCGATGCAAAGAGACTACAGGAAAGAGTGTCACCGATACAAAGAGACTACAGGAAAGAATGTCACCGATACAGAGAGACTACAGGAAAGAGTGTCACCGTTACAAAGAGACTACAGAAAAGAATGTCACCGATACAAAGAGACTACAGGAAAGAATGTCACCGATACAAAGAGACTACAGGAAAGAACGTCACTGATACAGAGAGACTACAGGAAAGAATGTCACCGATACAAAGAGAATACAGGAAAGAATGTCACCGATAAAGAGAGACTACAGGAAAGAATGTCACCGATACAAAGAGAGACTAAAGGAAAGAGTGTCACCGATACAAAGAGACTACAGGAAAGAATGTCACCGATACAAAGAGACTACAGGAAAGACTGTCACCGATACAAAGAGAATACAGGAAAGAATGTCACCGATAAAGAGAGACTACAGGAAAGAATGTCACCGATACAAAGAGAGACTACAGGAAAGAGTGTCACCTATACAAAGAGACTACAGGAAAGAATGTCACCGATACAAAGAGACTACAGGAAAGAATGTCACCGATACAAAGAGACGACAGGAAAGAATGTCACCGATACAGAGAGACTACAGGAAAGAATGTCACCGATACAGAGAGACTACAGGAAATAATGTCACCGATACAGAGAGAGACTACAGGAAAGAATGTCACCGATACAAAGAGACCACAGGAAAGAATGTCACCGATATAAAGACTACAGGAAAGAATGTCACCGATACTGAGAGACTACAGGAAAGAATGTCACCGATACAAAGAGACTACAGGAAAGAATGTCACCGATACAAAGAGACTACAGGAAAGAATGTCACCGACACAAAGAGCCTACAGGAAAGAATGTCACCGATACAAAGAGAGACTAAAGGAAAGAGTGTCACCGATACAAAGAGCCTACAGGAAAGAATGTCACCGATACAAAGAGACTACAGGAAAGAATGTCACCGATACAAAGAGAGACTACAGGAAAGAGTGTCACCGATACAAAGAGACTACAGGAAAGAATGTCACCGATACAAAGAGACTACAGGAAAGAATGTCAACGATACAGAGAGACGACAGGAAAGACTGTCACCGATACAAAGAGACTACAGGAAAGAATATCACCGATACAAAGAGACTACAGGAAAGAGTGTCACCGATACAAAGAGACTACAGGAAAGACTGTCACCGATACAAAGAGAGACTACAGGAAGGAATGTCACCGATGCAAAGAGACTACAGGAAAGAATGTCACCGATAAAAAGAGACTACAGGAAAGCATGTCTCCAATACAAAGAGACTACAGGAAAGAATGTCACCGATACAAAGAGAGACTACAGGAAAGAATGTCACCGATACAAAGAGAGACTACAGGAAAGAGTGTCACCGATACAAAGAGACTACAGGAAAGAATGTCACCGATACAAAGAGACTACAGGAAAGAATGTCACCGATACAGAGAGACGACAGGAAAGAATGTCACCGATACAAAGAGACTACAGGAAAGAATGTCACCGATACAAAGAGACTACAGGAAAGACTGTCACCGATACAAAGAGACTACAGGAAAGAATGTCACCGATACAAAGAGACTACAGGAAAGACTGTCACTGATACAGAGAGACTACAGGAAGGAATGTCACCGATACAGAGAGACTACAGGAAATAATGTCACCGATACAAAGAGACTACAGGAAAGAATGTCACCGATACAAAGAGACTACAGGAAGGAATGTCACCGATACAGAGAGACTACAGGAAAGAATGTCACCGATACAGAGAGACTACAGGAAAGAATGTCACCGATACAGAGAGACTACAGGAAAGAATGTCACCGATACAAAGAGACTACAGGAAAGAATGTCACCAATACAAAGAGACGACAGGAAGGAATGTCACCGATACAAAGAGACTACAGGAAAGAGTGCCACCGATACAAAGAGACTACAGGAAATAATGTCACCGATACAAAGAGACTACAGGAAAGAGTGTCACCGATACAGAGAGACTACAGGAAAGAGTGTCACCGATACAAAGAGAGACTACAGGAAAGAATGTCACCGATACAAAGAGACTACAGGAAAGAATGTCACCGATGCAAAGAGACTACAGGAAGGAATGTCACCGATACAAAGAGACTACAGGAAAGAATGTCACTGATACAAAGAGACTACAGGAAAGAATGTCACCGATACAAAGAGACTACAGGAAAGAGTGTCACCGATACAAAGAGAGACTACAGGAAAGAATGTCACCGATACAGAGAGACTACAGGAAAGAATGTCACCGATACAGAGAGACTACAGGAAAGAATGTCAACGATACAAAGAGACTACAGGAAAGAATGTCACCGATACAGAAAGACTACAGGAAAGACTGTCACCGATACAGAGATACTCAGGCCTTAAGAATGCCTCTTTGTTCAACCCCCCAGCTCATTCATATGTTAACGTTTTTAAAAATCTAGTTTTAAAAGACCTGGAAAAAATCAAGGTCAAGAATAGAGACAACCACAAACACAGAGATTCTCTGGTTAAATCATTACTCGATGAAAAAGATCTGGTAGTTCGCCTAGCCGATAAAGGCGGGGGGGTAGTCATCATGGACAAGACAGATTATGTCAAACAGGTATATCTTATCTTAAACGATAAGAACACATATCAAACCCTGGATCGTAACCCTCTGGTACCCTATAAAAAATCTTTGAAGAGTATCATAAATAAGGGTTATGATATGGGTATTCTAACCAAAAAAGAAAAAGAATATCTGTGCCCCATTGCACCTAAACTACCAGTTCTATACTGTTTGCCTAAGATACACAAAGATCTGACTAACCCCCCGGGGAGACCTATAGTGAGTGGAATTGGCTCTCTAAGCTCAAGGATTGGTGAATACATAGACCATTTCTTGCAGCCTCTGGTGGCCAAAACACCAGCATTTCTAAGAGACACAAAACAAATGCTTTTAGACATTAAAACCATCAAATTGAATTCTCCCACATATTTGGTCACAGCAGATGTGTCAGCACTTTACAGCAGCATTAAACATGATGATGGTATGGCGGCAGCCGATTTTTATCTGAATATGGCCACGGACATTCCTACAACACAAAGGATATTCATTTTAGACCTTCTTAAATTTGCTATGACACACAACTACTTTTGGTTTGGGAATGAATTTTATTTACAAACTACGGGCGTCGCTATGGGCGCCAAGTTTGCCCCAAGCCTGGCAAATCTATTTATGGCGAGATGGGAGGAAGACCTCATCTACTCCAGAGAATGGCCTAACCTTGTGTTTTATCGAAGATATATTGATGATGTGTTCTTACTATGGCAGGGGGATGAATTCACTCTTAAGAATTTTTTTATCACATTAAATTTTAATGAATCAAATATTAAATTTTCTTACCAGTATGATCTTAAACAAATAGATTTTTTAGATCTTACCCTTTTTGTATCAGACATGAATATTCTAACTAAAACATTTTTTAAGGAAACAGACCGGAACAGTTTTATTCCACTTGACAGTTGTCATCACCCAAAATGGCTAAAGAATATCCCTAAAGGTCAATTCCTTCGGATAAAAAGAAATTGTGATAACATTGAGGATTTTCACAGACAGTCTATAACCCTAAAAGAAAGATTTTTGGAAAAGGGCTATGACGAACCTTTCTTGACTAAAACAATAGAGGAAGTACTTAATAAAGACAGGAATGAATTACTCGAGCCCACTATGGCGGCCAAAAATAATATGATCTGCCCGTTTATTACTAATTTTAATACCCAATTTAAAGATGTTTCAAAGATAATTAAGAAAAACTGGTCCATTCTTTTAAATGACCCAATATTGGGAAAAGAATTACCTAACCGTCCTGAGATCATTTTCCGTAGAGCACCACCTCTTAGGTTGGCCTTAGCCCCTAATATTGTGAATCCTCCAAATAATGCTACTTTTAATTTTGGACACAAAGGTTTTTATCCTTGTAATAGGTGTATGATCTGTGTTAATAATGGCACACACAAAAGACCGGTGAAGACTTTTGCCTCCAACACTACCAACAGAACATATGAAATTAAAAATACTATCACCTGTAACAGTACTTATGTCGTTTACCTACTAGAGTGCGGGTGTGGGAAACAATATGTTGGGAGGACCACAAGAAGGTTACGGGACAGATTACGTGAGCACCTTAAAAATATTAAAAAAGGATTCAAGGACCACTCACTATCTTTACACTATAGACTGCACCATAACTGTAATCCCAAATGCCTGAAATTTGCAGCGATAGATATCGTGAAACCACATTGGAGGGGTACATACAAAAAGAGATCGGTTTCCAAATTGGAAACCAAGTGGATTTATGAGTTACAGTCTTTTTTCCCCCAAGGCCTGAATGTAGACCTTGACATTAATTGTTTTATTGATACTAGTTGATACAAGTTGATGAGTTTTTATCATTTTAAACGTTTTATACATATATTTCACTTTGTTTTTACTATTTACACATTTGCTGATGTTTATGTATTTTTTTATGATTTTTTATTCTATTTATATGTCATGTAGTATTTTCATATATTATGTGCAATTTATTATGGCTCAGGGGGGTGATTTTAGGCATTATTTAGGATTTATAAAGTCTTGTGGGTTTTGAGGGAGTTTTGGCCAAATTCTAACATGTACTTTGGGGTGTGCAATAAGCACTATTTAATCAGCCCCTATACATGCTATTCTGACTGCACCTATATTTAATTCGTTGGTAATAGACTAAGGGCAGTCTATTAACATTTTTTCTCACTCCCTGCGGTTAATATATAAGGTTTTTCAGTGATCTGCCGTGATCTGCCGCCCCCCGCTACACCTGTCTCTGTTGTGACAGGGTAGGTGAGGGAGTTTCTTTGGAATGCACAAGGGTCGCCTACCCTGAGCCACGATAACCTTGAAAATGGCCGCTATCGCATGGTTTGCGCATGCGCGAGCGGGCCAAGATGGCGTCACCGGCTTTTTTGTTCCACCGCGCATGCGCGTGGAACGGTATATATAGATCAGTCCGGCTAGTGCTCGCTCCCTTTGATAACGTGCTCGTCCGCACGAAACGCGTCAGGGTGGAGCCTAGCCGGTGACGTCACGCCGTTCCGTACCTCGTGGAGGCCGGCGGCCATCTTTATATCTGGATACTCTGTGAGTTACTCTGTATACTATATCTTTAATAAAGAACTATTGGTTGGAACATACTACACTATCAGTGTTCTTTGGGGTGGGCTTCTTGGTCAAGCCCCCCCTCTCTCAAGGTGGATACTGCATGAAAGTGCCCTGGGTATAAGCCTGGATTATCTCTGTGGGGTCCTTTGGATGTCGGGAGTCCCCCTGCTGGTTAAGGAGTGACAGAGTGACAGCTTGCCAGATGATCCATATAGGTGCAACCTTTCTGGGACCAGGAGTGGTCTGACAACTCAAATGCGCATTTTATGCGCTTTCTGGTGAGTGCATATTATTAAACACTTCACAGCACGGAGTTCATCACGTCTTGCACAAGTTTATTGGGACTACTGCATATATGCTATGAGGACACTTACAAATCACTACTAAGCACTAGTAGTCTATTACACATGTTTCTTTATGTTGTAGCAGGTTTCTTATTTTAGCGCTGCATGTATTATTATTCTGGGTAGTCTGTCTCTCTCTGATATGAAGGACGGGACATGCTGGGTAGTCTGTCTCGGTATCTGATATGAAGGACGGGACATGCTGGGTAGTCTGTCTCTCTCTGATATGAAGGACGGGACATTCTGGGTAGTCTGTCTCTCTCTGATATGAAGGATGTTACATTCTGGGTAGTCTGTCTCTCTCTGATATAAAGGACGGGACATTCTGGGTAGTCTGTCTCTCTCTGATATGAAGGATGGGACATTCTGGGTAGTCTGTCTCGGTCTCTGATATGAAGGACGGGACATTCTGGGTAGTCTGTCTCTCTCTGATATGAAGGATGTTACATTCTGGGTAGTCTGTCTCTCTCTGATATAAAGGACGGGACATTCTGGGTAGTCTGTCTCTCTGATATGAAGGATGGGACATTCTGGGTAGTCTGTCTCGGTTTCTGATATGAAGGACGGGACATTCTGGGTAGTCTGTCTCTCTGATATGAAGGATGGGACATGCTGGGTAGTCTGTCTCGGTCTCTGATATGAAGGACGGGACATTCTGGGTAGTCTGTCTCTCTCTGATATGAAGGATGTTACATTCTGGGTAGTCTGTCTCTCTCTGATATAAAGGACGGGACATTCTGGGTAGTCTGTCTCTCTGATATGAAGGATGGGACATTCTGGGTAGTCTGTCTCGGTTTCTGATATGAAGGACGGGACATTCTGGGTAGTCTGTCTCTCTGATATGAAGGATGGGACATGCTGGGTAGTCTGTCTCGGTCTCTGATATGAAGGATGGGACATTTTATTTATTTACTTATTTATTTCAGGTACTTATATAGCGCTGTCAATTTACGCAGCGCTTTACACATATATATTGTACATTAACATCAGTCCCTAACCCTCAAGGGGCGTACAATCTAAGATCCCTAACTCACATTCATACATACACATACTAGGGCCAATTTAGACAGGATCCAATTAACCTACCGGCATGTCTTTGAGGTATGGGAGGAAACCGGAGTACCCATAGGAAACCCACGCAGGCACAGGGAGAACATGCAAACTCCAGGCAGGTGGTGCCGCGGCTGGGATTCGAACCAACGACCCTAGTACTGCCAGGCGGAAGTGCTAACCATTTAGCCCGGGTGTCGGCAACCCGCGGCTCCGGAGCCGCATGCGGCTCTTTTTCACCTTTCCTGCGGCTCCGGAGCACACTGCCCACCAGGTGACAGGCAATAGGGTTGCCGTAGCTCAGTGGTCGGCAAGCCGCGGCTCTATTAATGCAGCTCTTCTGTGTGCCGGGTGCCCGCTGGCAAACATTGGCTGTCAGGATGTAGGCGGGGCAGCGTGACGAACTCCTCTCCTCTCACAGTCCGCCCTGAAGACCAGAAAGGCGCGGGAACACGGCGAGAGGAACGCGCGGAGCAAAGGTAAGTGAATTGACACAATATGGGGGATGAATTACTATATGGGGATGAATTACTATATGGGGGATGAATTACTATATGGAGGATGAATTACTATGGGGCATGAATTACTATATGGAGGATGAATTACTATATGGGGGACGAATTACTATATGGGAGATGAATTACTATAGGGGGGATGAATTACTATATGGGGGACGAATTACTATATGGGAGATGAATTACTATGGGGGATGAATTACTATATGGGGGATGAATTACTATATGGAGGATGAATTACTATGGGGGATGAATTACTATATGGGGGATGAATTACTATATGGGGGATGAATTACTATATGGGGGATGAATTACTATATGGAGGATGAATTACTATATGGGGGACGAATTACTATATGGGAGATGAATTACTATAGGGGGGATGAATTACTATATGGGGGATGAATTACTATATGGAGGATGAATTACTATGGGGGATGAATTACTATATGGAGGATGAATTACTATATGGGGGATGAATTACTATATGGAGGATGAATTACTATGGGGGATGAATTACTATATGGGGGATGAATTACTATATGGGGGATGAATTACTATATGGGGGATGAATTACTATATGGAGGATGAATTACTATATGGGGGACGAATTACTATATGGGAGATGAATTACTATAGGGGGGATGAATTACTATATGGGAGATGAATTACTATAGGGGGGATGAATTACTATGGGGGATGAATTACTATATGGGGGATGAATTACTATATGGGGGATGAATTACTATATGGGAGATGAATTACTATGGGGGATGAATTACTATAGGGGGGATGAATTACTATATGGGGGATGAATTACTATATGGGAGATGAATTACTATAGGGGGGATGAATTACTATGGTGGATGAATTACTATATGGGGGATGTATTACTATATGGGGGATGAATTACTATGGGGGATGAATTACTATAGGGGGGATGAATTACTATATGGGGGATGAATTACTATATGGGAGATCAATTACTATGGGGGATGAATTACTATAGGGGGGATGAATTACTATATGGGGGATGAATTACTATGGGGGATGAATTACTATATGGGGGATGAATTACTATGGTGGATGAATTACTATATGGGGGATGAATTACTATGGGGGATGAATTACTATGGGGGATGAATTACTATGGGGGATGAATTACTATATGGGGGATGAATTACTATGGGGGATGAATTACTATGGTGGATGAATTACTATATGGGGGATGAATTACTATGGGGGATGAATTACTATATGGGGGATGAATTACTATGTGGGGGATGAATTACTATGGGGAATGAATTACTATGGGGGATGAATTACTATGTGGGGGATTAATTACTATATGGGGGATGAATTACTATGGGGGATGAATTACTATATGGGGGATGAATTACTATGGGGGATGAATTACTATGGTGGATGAATTACTATATGGGGGATGAATTACTATGGGGGATGAATTACTATATGGGGGATGAATTACTATGTGGGGGATGAATTACTATGGGGAATGAATTACTATGGGGGATGAATTACTATATGGGGGATGAATTACTATGTGGGGGATTAATTACTATGGGGGATGAATTACTATGTGGGGGATGAATTACTATATGGGGGATGAATTACTATATGGGGGATGAATTACTATAGGGGGGATAAATTACTATAGGGGGGATGAATTACTATATGGGGATGAATTACTATGTGGGGGATGAATTACTATATGGGGGATGAATTACTATGGGGGATGAATTACTATAGGGGGGATGAATTACTATAGGGGGGATGAATTACTATATGGGGGATGAATTACTATATGGGGGATGAATTACTATGGGGGATGAATTACTATATGGGGGATGAATTACTATGGGTGATGAATTACTATATGGGGGATGAATTACTATGGGGGATGAATTACTATATGGGGGATGAATTACTATGGGTGATGAATTACTATATGGGGGATGAATTACTATGGGGGATGAATTACTATATGGGGGATGTATTTTTAGTTTTAAAAATGTTTCTCTCAAAATAAATTTCAATCGTGGTTTTGGCGAGATTTGGCTCAGTTGAAAAAAAAGGTTGCCCACCACTGACCTAAGGCTATGATTGTGATTATGACGATACACTGTGGCCCTGATTAACCCTTTGCTTACTGGGCCCTCAAACCCACTTCATAACCAGAGCGCTTTTTGCAATATATGCAGTGTCGGATTTGTTTTAAATGTTACAATGGTTTTGCGGCTCCCAGTCTTTTTTTCCCTCTCGGAAACGGGTCTTTATGTCTTAAAGGTTGCAGACCCCTGATTTAGCCACTGTGCTGCCCCATTCTGCCACATTCTGGGTAGTCTGTCTCTCTCTGATATGAAGGATGGGACATTCTGGGTAGTCTGTCTCTCTCTGATATGAAGGATGGGACATTCTGGGTAGTCTGTCTCTCTCTGATATGAAGGACGGTACATTCTGGGTAGTCTGTCTCTCTCTGATATGAAGGACGGGACATTCTGGGTAGTCTGTCTCTCTCTGATATGAAGGACGGGACATTCTGGGTAGTCTGTCTCTCTCTGATATGAAGGATGGGACATTCTGGGTAGTCTGTCTCTCTCTCTGATAGGAAGGACGGGACATTCTGGGTAGTCTGTCTCTCTCTCTGATATGAAGGACGGGACATTCTGGGTAGTCTGTCTCTCTCTGATATGAAGGATGGGACATTCTGGGTAGTCTGTCTCTCTCTAATAGGAAGGACGGGACATTCTGGATAGTCTGATTTTGGAGGTCTCTTTTTTATTATGTATACCTTTGTTTTTATCTTGTGTTCTGCGTCTTTAACTCTTTTCTGTCTGTAGTAAAATATCTTTTTTAAACAGTTGGTTGCATGAGATTTAGGTTTATTGTTTCTTACTTTTTTTAGTTATTTTGGCTCTTCCCTGGTATCTCTGTAAGGTAGATACAATGCAGGAATTGTTATTAAGGTACATTTCTCGGGGCTGCAGTTCCTCTGAACTCCACAAGATGGTGATCTCATTTCTACTACCCAGACAGGACTTCTTTATGGAATACAAACAGGAAGTGAAGACAGGAACAGACAGGAAGTCATTTGGGATAAAGGCAGGCTTTGCCATGTGGTTGAATGAGATTGGAGATGTTGGTGGACATGGCAACAGAGGAGGTAATAAGATGTTATGTTCTTTTTACACCCAGTAACCCCCCGTCATGTCCGTCCTCTTCCTCCATAGTCATGTCCGTCCTCTTCCTCCATAGTCACTGGGATGTCTTTTATCCCCAGCAGATGATGATACACATCAATATTTAGAAGGACACAGGGACCTCTACAAGGACGTCATGATGGACAATCAGCCGCCCCTCACATCACCGGGTAAGAGGAGACTTTATTGTAAAGGAGAGAGCAGTACGGAGGATCCACCTAGATCCCCCATCATCTGATAAACACATAGAAACAATGGATTCAGTCAGTGTGTGTGTTTCCTACAGATGGATCCAGTCATGGGAACCCACCAGAGAGATGTCCCCGTCCTCTGGATTTCCAGGATTCCACACAGGAAGGTCACACCATCCCTCACCATCATCAGGTAGATGAGGAACAATCACTGATAGTATCATTAGGATCTGTACATTATCTGCATTGTTACCATTGATGGCATTTTTATTATATATTCAGAGTGGAAACCTGAGAGATCCTAAAGTTGAGGTTAAAGAAGAAATAAAAGAGGAGGAGGATGAGGATGGGGGGATGGAGGAGTCAGAGCTTCTAGAAGAACACAAAGATCTGTACCAGGACACCCTGGTAGAGTCATCCAGCTACAGGAACCCACCAGAGAGATGTCCCCGTCCTCTGTATTCCCGGGATTCCACACAGGAAGGTCACACCATCCCTCCCCATCATCAGGTAGATGATGACAATTATTGGTAGTTGTGATTTATACACAGCATGTTTGTTACAATGAATGTTTTATTATATCTTTCAGAGTGGAATCCTCGGGGATGAGAATATTGATGTTAAAGAAGAGTATAAAGAGGAGGATGAGGAGTATGGAGTGATGGAGGAGTTTTCAGAAGGACACAAGGAGATGATGGAAACACCTAATACCAGGAACCCACCAGAGAGATGTCCCCGTCCTCAGTATTTCTGGGATTCCACACAGGAAAGTCAAACCATCCCTCACTATTGCAAGGTTGGTGGGATGGAGCATCTAGAACATGGATTTGTAGAGACAATGTGTGGAGTTTTTTTTCTTTGACCTTATATTTTACAGATGATATTTTCTCTCATTTCCTTGATTTAGAGTGGAGATCCAATCGATATAGAATTTGAGGTGAAAGCAGAAGAAGAAGAGGCGTATGTGAGGGATGATCAGCAGTCTATGGAGGAGGATGGAATAACGGGGACATTTATAGAGGAGGACACTCCTACAGAGATCAGCACAGGTGGGTCATGAACACTAAATCCATTCCTCCACCCATACTGCTCACTGATTGGTCCAGAGTAGGGCGGGGACTGGGTGATATCAGCCTGTAATCCCCTGGTCACTTTCCTGAGCTGTGTTCCCCGTCCTGTATTCCTGGATTTCTCTCGGATAATCTTCCTTCTCTGTGCTGCAGACACAATTTATGTATCTAGACTGGATTTATGGAGGTTCTGGGGTTCAGCTGGCAGCAAAATGTTGATTTTTACTCTAAGCATTGCATAATGTAGCACCCAGGACATGTGACTGGGGTCTCCTGCCTTGTGCCTGACTCCTCCAGGGGACCTTCTCTGTTATCTGCTGGCTGTGCCGGGTGGAGGGATATGTCTGTAGTGTCTCAGACCCAAGTCACTGAGTGCAGTCTCAGGAGATGGGAGGCAGCGGTGTGGGACCTACATAGTTACATAGTTAGTCTGGCTGGAAAAAGACATCCATCTAGTTGTACCATTAAAAATAAAAGTTATAATCCGACACCCACAGCTGATCCACCAGAAGGCAAAAACCCAGCAAAGCACGATCCGATCTCCTCCTGCAGGGGAAACAATTCCTTCCTGACCCCCCGACAGGCAATCAGATATTCCCTGGATCAACGTTCCCTATAAATGTTATATCCAGTTATATTCTGTGTATCCAAGAAAGAATCCAGGACTTTCCTACAGCAATCCCCCCTTATGTATTATACATGGAGATCATATCCCCCCCTTATGTATTATACATGGTGATCATATCCCCCCCTTATGTATTATACATGGAGATCATATCCCCCCTTATGTATTATACATGGAGATCATATCCCCCCTTATGTATTATACATGGAGACCATATCCCCCCTTATGTATTATACATGGAGATCATATCCCCCCTTATGTATTATACATGGAGATCATATCCCCCCTTATGTATTATACATGGAGATCATATCCCCCCCTTATGTATTATACATGGAGATCATATCCCCCTTATGTATTATACATGGAGATCATATCCCCCCTTATGAATTATACATGGAGATCATATCCCCCCTTATGTATTATACATGGAGATCATATCCCCCCTTATGTATTATACATGGAGATCATATCCCCCCCTTATGTATTATACATGGAGATCATATCCCCCCCCCCTTATGTATTATACATGGAGATCATATCCCCCTTATGTATTATACATAGAGATCATATCTCCCCCTTATGTATTATACATGGAGATCATATCCCCCCCCTTATGTATTATACATGGAGATCATATCCCCCCCCTTATGTATTATACATGGAGATCATATCCCCCCTTATGTATTATACATGGAGACCATATCCCCCCTTATGTATTATACATGGAGATCATATCCCCCCTTATGTATTATACATGGAGATCATATCCCCCCTTATGTATTATACATGGAGATCATATCCCCCTTATGTATTATACATGGAGATCATATCCCCCCTTATGAATTATACATGGAGATCATATCCCCCCTTATGTATTATACATGGAGATCATATCCCCCCTTATGTATTATACATGGAGATCATATCCCCCCCTTATGTATTATACATGGAGATCATATCCCCCCCCCTTATGTATTATACATGGAGATCATATCCCCCTTATGTATTATACATAGAGATCATATCTCCCCCTTATGTATTATACATGGAGATCATATCCCCCCCCTTATGTATTATACATGGAGATCATATCCCCCCTTATGTATTATACATGGAGATCATATCCCCCCTTATGTATTATACATGGAGATCATATCCCCCCCCTTATGTATTATACATGGAGATCATATCCCCCCCTTATGTATTATACATGAGGAACATATCCCCCCTTATGTATTATACATGGAGATCATATCCCCCCTTATGTATTATACATGGAGATCATATCCCCCCTTATGTATTATACATGGTGATCATATCCCCCTTATGTATTATACATGGAGATCATATCCCCCCTTATGTGTTATACATGGGGATCATATCCCCCCTTATGTATTATACATGGTGATCATATCCCCCTTATGTATTATACATGGAGATCATATCCCCCTTATGTATTATACATGGAGATCATATCCCCCCCTTATGTATTATACATGGAGATCATATCCCCCCTTTATGTATTATACATGGTGATCATATCCCCCCCTTATGTATTATACATGGAGATCATATCCCCCCATTATGTATTCTACATGGAGATCATATCCCCCCCTTATGTATTATACATGGAGATCATATCCCCCCTTATGTATTATACATGGAGATCATATCCCCCCCTTATGTATTATACATGGAGATCATATCCCCCCCTTATGTATTATACATGGAGATCATATCCCCCCTTATGTATTATACATGGAGATCATATCCCCCTTATGTATTATACATGGAGATCATATCCCCCTTATGTATTATACATGGAGATCATATCCCCCCATTATGTATTATACATGGAGATCATATCCCCCCATTATGTATTATACATGGAGATCATATCCCCCCCTTATGTATTATACATGGAGATCATATCCCCCTTATGTATTATACATGGAGATCATATCCCCCCTTATGTATTATACATGGAGATCATATCCCCCCTTATGTATTATACATGGAGATCATATCCCCCCATTATGTATTATACATGGAGATCATATCCCCCTTATGTATTATACATGGAGATCATATCCCCCCATTATGTATTATACATGGAGATCATATCCCCCTTATGTATTATACATGGTGATCATATCCCCCTTATGTATTATACATGGAGATCATATCCCCCCTTATGTATTATACATGGAGATCATATCCCCCTTATGTATTATACATGGAGATCATATCCCCCCCTTATGTATTATACATGGTGATCATATCCCCCTTATGTATTATACATGGAGATCATATCCCCCCCTTATGTATTATACATGGAGATCATATCCCCCCTTATGTATTATACATGGAGATCATATCCCCCTTATGTATTATACATGGAGATCATATCCCCCCCTTATGTATTATACATGGTGATCATATCCCCCTTATGTATTATACATGGAGATCATATCCCCCCCTTATGTATTATACATGGAGATCATATCCCCCCTTATGTATTATACATGGAGATCATATCCCCCTTATGTATTATACATGGTGATCATATCCCCCCCTTATGTATTATACATGGAGATCATATCCCCCCTTATGTATTATACATGGAGATCATATCCCCCCTTATGTATTATACATGGTGATCATATCCCCCTTATGTATTATACATGGAGATCATATCCCCCTTATTATTATTATTATACAGTATTTATATAGCGCCAAAAAGTTTGCTCAGCGCTGTACATTATATTGTTCAGTAGGCAGGTGATTTGGGCGAAGACTGAAGGGGTGAGGCGAGGGGTAGAGAGGCAGATTTGCATATCATCGGCGTACAGGTGGTAGCTAAAGCCGTGGGAGTGTATCAGTTGGCCAAGGGAGGAGGTGTAGATGGAGAGAAGGGGCCCGAGGACAGAGCCTTGGGGGACCCCAACAGAGAGGGGGAGGTGGCAGCAATTTAGGTAACACCGAAGGAGCGTTGGGATAGGTATGAGGAGAGCCAGGAGTCTCTGATGCCAAGGGAGTATAGTTTATGGAGGAGGGGGTGGTCAACTGTGTCAAAGACCGTGGAGAGGTCTAGGAGTAGGAGCACTGAGTAGTGGCCATTGGCTTTGTTGGTTAGCAGGTCGTTGGAGAGTTTGAGTAAGGCAGTTTCGGTGGAGTGTAGGGGACGGAAGCCGGACTGTAGGGGATTGAGGAGGTTGTTGTCGGTGAGGTGAGAACTCAGGCGATTATAGACTAAGCGCTCGAGGAGTTTGGATGTAAATGGCAGCAGGGAGATGGGTCTGAGGTTGTTCAGGTCGGTGGGGTCCAGGGAGGGTTTTTTGAGTATTGGGGTGATGTGTGCGTGCTTTAGGGGAGAGGGGAATGCTCCAGTAGAGAGGGAGAGATTGAAGATGTGGTGAGGGAGTGTAGGATGGAGGAGGAGGTTGCCCAGAGGAGTTGTGTGGAAACAGGGTCAAGGGGGCAGGTGGTGAGGTTGGCTAGGGAGAAGACCTTAGTGACCTCTTCAGTGCTAGCAAGGCCGAAGGAGTGGAGTGTTGGGGGGGTTTTAGTGTGCGGGGTGTTAGGTGTGGTGGGGGTCAGGGCAGTTGTGAGGTCAGAGGAGGGGAGTGTTGAGGGGGTTATCATGGGAGGGAGGCTAGGTGGGGCGGAAGTCTGAGCATTGGCGATGTCCCTACGGATTGCGTAGATCTTTTTTTGGAAGTGATTGGCAATCTCAAGGGCGGTGAGTGAGGTACTGGGTGGGGGTGGGGAGGAGAGAGCAGGGAGTTGAAAGTGGAGAAGAGCCGGTGAGGACTGGAGGAGAGGTATTGATGAGGGTTACAAAGTATGCTATTTTGGCTGCATGAAGGGAGGTGTAGGTGAGGAGGGCAGATTTGTAGAAGGTGAATGCTCAAGAGGATCTGGTTTTGCACCATAATTGCTCCAGCGCGCGATTGCGTCGTTTAGTGTGGTCGTTCTGCCAGGGTTGAAGCGGTCGGGATGTAATGCTACGTTTTATTAGGGGTGCTAAAGAGTCTGAGGCAGCTGATAGCGAGTCGTTGTACGCAGCAGTGGCCAGGTCAGGACATGACAGTGGAAGGATACTGTCGTACAGACGGTCAGCTGCAGAGTGGAGAGGAGCCGGGTTCGGGTTGCGGAGGTTACGGCTAGTGATGGTTTGACGTTTGGGGGGGAGGTGGCAGAGGACAGGGAGATGGAGAATGTAATGAGGTTGTGGTCATAGAGAGGGAAAGGGGTGTTTGTGAGGTTGTGGGGGGTGCAGAGATGGGAGAAAACGAGGTCCAGGGTGTTCCCATTGGTGTGGGTGCAGGACTGTGTGGACTGTGTGAGTGCAAAAGAAGAGGTTAAGTGGAGTAGTTGGGATGTAGCCGGGTTGTTGACATTGATAGGGATATTGAAGTCTCCAAGGATGATGGTGGGTAGCTCAGAGGAGAGGAAGAAGGGTAACCAGGAGGCCGATAGATCACTGCAATCCTCAGAGGGGTGGGGGAGAGGAGTCGGATGCAGTGGGCCTCGAAGGAGGAGAAGGATAGAGAGGGGGGTTTGGGAGGACCTGGAAGGTGCTCAGCAGTGACAAGAGCATGCCGACCCCCACCGCCTCTACGACCGCTCGGTCTGGTTGAATGGGACCAGACAAAACCTCCATAGGAGAGTGTCGCAGGGGAGGTGCAGTCAGTGGCCTGGATCCAGGTTTCGGTGACCGTTAGGAGGTTGAGGGAGTGGGAGATAGAGGTCATGGATGGCGGTGAGCTTGTTGCAAACCGATCGGGCGTTCAGGAGTGCAACCGAGAGTGGAGGGGTAGATGCGGGGAGGAGGGGAACAGGTATAATGTTTAGGGGGTTGCAGTGGTTTGTGGGACTAGGAGGGGGCCTAGTGGGTGAGTGAGGGGCCAGGGATCGGGGAGATATCCCCAGAGGTAAGGAGAAGGGTGAGAAAGGTGGCATGGGAGTGGGATGTGGAAGAGCGTGTGAGTCTGTTAGTGGTGATGTGTGGGTCGGTGGGAGAGTGGAGTATCAGGAGGAGGTGGTGAGAGCCATAGTGGGGAGATGGAAGTAGTGATGGTCCAATGTATTATACATGGAGATCATATCCCCCTTATGTATTATACATGGAGATCATATCCCCCCCCTTATGTATTATACATGGAGATCATATCCCCCCTTATGTATTATACATGGAGATCATATCCCCCTTATGTATTATACATGGAGATCATATCCCCCCTTATGTATTATACATGGAGATCATATCCCCCCTTATGTATTATACATGGAGATCATATCCCCCCTTATGTATTATACATGGAGATCATATCCCCCCTTATGTATTATACATGGAGATCATATCTCCCCCTTATGTATTATACATGGAGATCATATCTCCCCCTTATGTATTATACATGGAGATCATATCTCCCCCTTATGTATTATACATGGAGATCATATCTCCCCCTTATGTATTATACATGGAGATCATATCTCCCCCTTATGTATTATACATGGAGATCATATCCCCCCTTATGTATTATACATGGAGATCATATCCCCCCTTATGTATTATACATGGAGATCATATCCCCCCTTATGTATTATACATGGAGATCATATCCCCCCTTATGTATTATACATGGAGATCATATCCCCCTTTATGTATTATACATGGAGATCATATCCCCCTTATGTATTATACATGGAGATCATATCCCCCCTTATGTATTATACGTGGAGATCATATCCCCCCCTTATGTATTATACATGGAGATAATATCCCCCTTATGTATTATACATGGAGATCATATCCCCCTTATGTATTATACATGGTGATCATATCCCCCTTATATATTATACATGGAGATCATACCCCCCTTATGTATTATACATGGAGATCATATCCCCCCTTATGTATTATACATGGAGATCATATCCCACCTTATGTATTATACATGGAGATCATATCCCCCTTATGTATTATACATGGAGATCATATCCCCCCTTATGTATTATACATGGAGATCATATCCCCCTTATGTATTATACATGGAGATCATATCCCCCCTTATGTATTATACATGGAGATCATATCCCCCCTTATGTATTATACGTGGAGATCATATCCCCCTTATGTATTATACGTGGAGATCATATCCCCCTTATGTATTATACATGGAGATCATATCCCCCCCTATGTATTATACATGGAGATCATATCCCCCTTATGTATTATACATGGAGATCATATCCCCCTTATGTATTATACATGGAGATCATATCCCCCCCTATGTATTATACGTGGAGATCATATCCCCCTTATGTATTATACATGGAGATCATATCCCCCTTATGTATTATACATGGAGATCATATCCCCCCCTATGTATTATACATGGAGATCATATCCCCCTTATGTATTATACATGGAGATCATATCCCCCTTATGTATTATACATGGAGATCATATCCCCCCCTATGTATTATACGTGGAGATCATATCCCCCCTTATGTATTATACATGGAGATCATATCCCCCCTTATGTATTATACATGGAGATCATATCCCCCTTATGTATTATACATGGAGATCATATCCCCCCTTATGTATTATACATGGAGATGATATCCCCCCTTATGTATTATACGTGGAGATCATATCCCCCTTATGTATTATACATGGAGATCATATCCCCTCTTATGTATTATACATGGAGATCATATCCCCCCTTATGTATTATACATGGAGATCATATCCCCCCCTTATGTATTATACATGAAGATCATATCCCCCCTTATGTATTATACGTGGAGATCATATCCCCCCCTTATGTATTATACATGGAGATCATATCCCCCTTATGTATTATACATGGAGATCATATCCCCCGTACCTTGTCCAAGTATACCACGTCCACCGCCACCCCTCTGTCCAAATGGGGTCTCTGTGAGGCTTGGCTTGGGGTGGGCTTTCAGAGTCTAGTCTCAAAGGTCCTGACACAGCTTGGGATCCTTTGATGACTGCACAATGGAATGCGCCTGGCACCAGCCTCTTAAGCTGATAAGAGACCCTTCCCAGTCGCCTTGGCAACTGGGGCTGGGCCAGCGCTGGTGTGCCTGGTTGCCCAGCAATGAGGCATGCCCCCTGGGCAGGGGTCACGCTCTCATAAGCACGACCTTTGTTCCAGGACATCTGTGAGCAGGGGAACTCCGCCTGCCCACGCTGTGGGTGTCAGGGCTGAGATGGCGTCAGACACCTGAGCTCAGGCCATCCCTGTGGGAGGTTTGCACTTCTACAAGGAGAGTTGTGAACCTCGCCACCTCTTCTTTGCCAGAGAGGGAGAGACAGGACAGGGTGGTGGTAGTCACACCTCTCATCTCACAGCTGCAAGAGGAGAGGTGGAGGGGGGAACACTAGACCCCAGGGATGAATCAGGCTGGTGACAGGGACATCCTGAGAGGCAGGGCTGATGTCCACATAGATGAAAGGAGGTGTGCAGTGAGCTGGCAGCAAGCTGGCTGGGAGGGAGGGGGCCCAATGTAATTGAATTGGGCCATTTGGCCAAGTGACACAGGGGACAATTGGAACAATACAGAGCGGGATGCTGAGGGGCATGTGATACAAGGCATTAATAAGGGGATTAATAATTGGCAGGCTCCTATAACGTGACAACCAAGTATACCACGTCCACCGCCACCCCTCTGTCCAAGTATACCACGTCCACCGCCACCCCTCTGTCCAAGTATACCACGTCCACCGCCACCCCTCTGTCCAAGTACACCATGTCCACCGCCACCCCTCTGTCCAAGTATACCACGTCCACCGCCACCCCTCTGTCCAAGTATACCACGTCAACCGCCACCCCTCTGTTCAAGTATACCACGTCCACCGCCACCCCTCTGTCCAAGTATACCACGTCCACCGCCACCCCTCTGTCCAAGTATACCACATCCACCCCTCTGTCCAAGTATACCAAAAGTGCTATGTGCTTATAAATAAATAAAATGTGAGAATAAATGGTGTATCATGATTGAAATATGTAAAAACAAATAAATTAATATTAAAAGTGGCTAATTATATAACATCATGCATATCATATTATTCCATCACGAAAGGTGCAATCCTTGTGACAAATGTGCTAATTTTCCCTCAGTGCAAAACATGTAATTTGATATATAAAATTCAAAAGTGGATGAAAAGTGATAAATAAATATTTTTATTATTCTCGATATATAATTTTTTTATTTCACTTTTCATCCACTTTTGAATTTTATATATCAAATTACATGTTTTGCACTGAGGGAAAATTAGCACATTTGTCACAAGGATTGCACATTTTGTGATGGAATCATATGATATGCATGATTTTATATAATTAGCCACTTTTAATATTAATTTATGTTTTCACATATTTCAGTCATGATACACCATTTATTCTCATATTTTATTTATAAGCACATAGCACTTTTGATCCATTCGTTTTGTGGATATTAGAGCGCGGTTAACATCTAAATTAGCTTCAAATATCTGTTTGCTGCTATGTGATGGGATTTTAGCAGCTGCTCTCTGGATCCGATGCATGGATCTGGCAGAAATCTTCCTCAATGTGCCTTTATCTGCACCAACCCATCTGTGCTCTGAATCAGCCACAAATCTCTTCATAGTGCGATGATCACGCTTACGTTTTCGTGAAATATCGAATGTTTTCATCCCTCGTCCAAGGCATCAAACTATTTCACTCTTTCCAGCAGCAGAGAGATCCTTTTTCTTCCCCATATTGCTTGAAAATGGTGCTCTGCTTAATAATGTGGAACGCCGTCCTTTAGTAGTTTTTCCTTCAATTGGGCTCACCGGCCAATCTAATTATCACAGATGTCCGAGATTGTTTTCAGTGATCAAAAGAGCCCTGACACACAATGCCATCCATGAGTTACACTGAAAAACAAAATATTTCATCTTTGTGACACTTCAATTTGCATAATAATTTAGAACGCGGTGCATATACACATAATATGGATTCTCTTTTGTTCCCCTCCATTTCCTACCAGCTGGACATTTTATATCGGATGATGTGATTGGAGCACAGACTTTTACATGGTGATAATAATGTGATAACATCCTCCAACTTTGGACCCTTAAACAGAAAGTGATAATGAGGGAGGAGTCAATACCCCAATGATGGTGGTCTTCAGGATCAGTCCAGTCTTCATCTTGGTTGTTCTCCCCCCATCCTCACTCTCTGACCTCTGGTGGGGCTCAGCCCCGCTGTTCTTCATGACTAAATTATGGACTAAATAAGGAAGTGCAGTACTTCTTGTGTTGGGAAGATGGCGATGAGTGATAGAGGGGGTGGGGACCCTCGTCCTATAATCCCCTCATCACTGTCCCTCCTATAAAAGACAGTTCTGGTTGTTTCCTCACTCTCTGACTAAGGTCCATGAATAAAGAAATGACCTGGTAGGAGATCAGAGGAGCCATTTCCTAGTTCCTTTGAGGGTGGAATTGTAAGCTCCTCAGAGACCAAGCTGCCTGATGTGGGCGGAGTCTTGGTTTGGGGGAACCAATCAGCTCCTGTCTAGTAATCCTCTTTGTCTTTGTATTTTAGTCCATGGCCGGGAGATGAGGAAAACCTCCGAGGATTGTCTCACTTTGTCTCCAGACTGGAAAGTAGAAGATGAGGACATCACACAGTATAGTCCAGGAGAAAACCCGGCTCCCTCCAATGTCCATCCGGCACCACCCAGTGTAGATGGACCATCGGATTCCTTGTATCCTGAGGAACCTCAGACTGTGCGGGACCGGGCCGGCCTTCCAATAGGGAAGAGGTTCTCCTGTACTGAGTGTGGGAAGGGTTTCTGTTCTAAGTACAATCTTGATGTACATAAAAGATCTCACACAGGGGAGAAGCCGTATTCCTGTCCTGAGTGCGGGAAATGTTTTTCAGAGAAGTCTAGTCTGCGCAAACATCAGAGATCTCACACGGGGGAGAAGCCATATTCCTGTCCTGAGTGCGGGAAATGTTTTTCAGTGAAGTCCAGTCTTTACACACATCAGAGATCTCACACAGGAGAGAAGCCATATTCCTGTAGTGAGTGTGGTAAGAGGTTTTGTTCTACATACAATCTTAATGTGCATAAACGATCTCACACGGGGGAGAAGCCGTATTCTTGTCCTGAGTGTGGGAAATGTTTTGTAGAAAAAGGAAAACTTGTCACACATCAGAGATCTCACACGGGGGAGAAGCCATATTCCTGTCCTGAGTGTAGCAAATGTTTTTCACAGATGTCTAGTCTGCGTAAACATCAGAGATCTCACAGAGGGGAGAAGCCTTATTCCTGTCCTGAGTGCAAGAAATGTTTTTCAGAGAAGTCTGTTCTCCGCAAACATCAGAGATCTCACACGGGGGAGAAGCCATATTCCTGTCCTGAGTGCAGGAAATCTTTTTCAGAGCAGTCCAGTCTGCGTGAACATCAGATCTTACACAGGAACAAAGCCATATTCCTGGACAGAGTGCGGGAAATGTTTTTCAGACATGTCCAGTCTTCACACACATCAGAGATCTCACACGGGAGAGAAACTGTATTCCTGTCCTGAGTGTGGGAAATGTTTTTCAGAGTAGACTAGTCTGCGCAAACAGAGACCTCACACGGGGGAGAAGCCATATTCCTGTACTGAGTGTGGGAAATGTTTTTCAATGACGTCTCATCTTTACACACATCAGAGATCTCACACAGGGGAGAAGCCATATTCCTGTCCAGAGTGCGGGAAATGTTTTTCAGACAAGTCTAGTCTTCACACACATCAAAGATCCATTGAGATGATGAAAAATGTTGTTACTGAAAAATGGTCCCTAGGTGGCACTTGAACCCTTTCCTTGCTATGGATGTAGTGATATTGTACTGACAGCTCCTCTGCCTGTCCTCTAAGATGGCTCCCTGCAACTCTTAACATCCCCCCGCAGCACTGATCCCCCCACAGCACTGATTCACCCCTCCCCCTGCAGCACCAATCCATCTTTGGCTCCCCTACTTCTGGCTTCTTTCCCCTCCTACTGGCTTCAGCTGCTGCAGGGGAGCCACAAGGAGATCAAAATATCTAAATACTTCCCCATCACTAAAACTCCCTCCCTGTGCTGGGACCTCCTACCGATGCCCCAGCCCCCTCTGTGCAGTGCTGCTGTCTGACTTCCCCTCCTGCCCCCCACACTGGCTGCTGCTAGGGTTGGAGATCAATTTGGTGTTCAGAATGGAAAGATGTTGGCCTACCATGTTTACCAGCCCCTTCCTGAATGAACACAGTGAATGATTAATACCAATCACTCCTGTGTTCATTCACTAAAGCATAGTAAAGGGTGTTTCCTGGGCTTCAGTTTTGTGAATGAATAGGAGCCTCTGTACAGGATCTTCCTACAAATCCCACCCATAGAACAATATTGGAGATAACAGCAGTATTGTCCTCACCAATCACAGCCCAGATATTTCCCAGTATAGGTCAGGAGGGGGATGGGTTATAGTACAATAAGGGGCCCATAGACATGACATGACAGAGACCCTCATAGATATGACTTTGTCATCTGATCTATCAGGAAATAACTAGATTGGAGGACAGTCTCATGTCTGGGGGGTACCTGCACACAGTGGGGGCTCCTCAGGGGCTATTGTGATTGGACGGGGCAGAATACCCTATAGGTCCCCCTCATAAACCAACACTGGGAGGAGTCTGTGTACTCCTCCCCCTCCCCTCTGCATACAAATGAAGTAGACCTGTCATGAGAACAATATGTAGAAATCCTCCAAACCATCAGGAGACGGGAAAAGAGGATAAAAGACCATGGGAGAGATGGGACTGAGTGTAGTGATGGATACCAGGAGGTGGGAGATGGTTCTAGAAGATGGGGAGAAGTACGGTGCATGTACTCACATCTGGGAGGTTGTGGGGAACCCATCCAGGGATCAGACAACCTATCTGAGGACTTGTGGAGAATATGTCCCTCTCCTCACTGAAGTCAATGGGTGGTCACCCTCCATGGTCATCAGGGAATTCTGGATCATCATATACTAAGCAGGATTTGGATCCCGGTGGAGAACTTTCACCCCAAGAAAAAATGAGGGTGAGGTCAGCAGAGGAGCCCATAGTAAAGGAGGAAACTCTGAAATGTTTTCTTCAGAAGGTCGGTGTTTACTGGACAAGTGAATGTAAAATACACCATCAACGCGTTTCATGGCTTCAAAGTGTCACTTCATCAGGACAGGTGTAAGAAGACGATATAAAAATAGGGAATGAAGTAACAGTCCAGTATATCGTATTATAAAGACCCGAGTCACATACAATTCATGGACAGGACTGAGATTTATAGCATTCAGGATTTGTATGATGTTAGACAAGGTGAAGAGATATATGGAGAGGATGATCAATACATGGAGAAATCAATCTATTCTATCATAGAAGGGAATCAATAGATCAATAAATGACATCAACCAATCAATAAGATCCATTTCATGGGATAGATTTATCATTCTGTGCACTGGTTATGTTGGAGGATCAAACCGTGATCACTGGATATTGGAAACATTCCTATTGATCTGATGATTGCTGGCATGGATTCCTGATTGATTATTGCTGGGAATAAAGTCCAATAAACACGCAGATTTGATGGGATTATTGATAGAAAAATCTCTTCATATTCCATGGAATAAATATGTGTAGAATAGTTTGGATTTGATGGAATAAATCTCTATAAAAAGACTTTGTGGGGTTTGTTGGTTCTTTTCTATTCCTCTCTAAGTCTGGATTTCAGGAAGAAGAAACAATTCCTCCAATTTCTAGTGGATGGTGAGGAGGGGAGAGATTTGGGTGAGTTTTGTACATACAGGAGGTAATAGAGAGAATCCGGCTAGTAATTGATGAGAGATTTCACTGGAGAGTTCCATTGGAGAGAATTCAGGGCTGGGGGCAGTGCTGGGGCCTGGAGGGTTCTGATTGGACCAATAGTACATGTGTTATATTAATCTGGGGGTGTGCACTGCTGGGGCCTGGAGGGTTCTGATTGGACCACCAGTACACGTGTTGTATTAATCTGGGGGTGTGCACTGCTGGGGCCTGGAGGGTTCTGATTGGACCACCAGTACATGTGTTGTATTAATCTGGGGGTGTTTGTTATATCATTGGAATGATTCTGGAAAGATGCCCTCCAGATGTACACATGGGGGGTGTCCCGGGGTGTTTACGATGTAGAGGGCGGAGAGAGAATACAGTAGAGTGTGTAATAATATACAGTCAGGTCCATAAATATTGGGACATGGACACAATTCTAACATTTTTGGCTCTATACACCATCACAATGGATTTGAAATGAACAAGATGTGCTTTAAGTGCAGACTGTAAGCATTAATTTGAGGGTATTTACATCCAAATCAGGTGAACGGTGTAGGAATTTATGGATCTGACTGTATTTGGAGAGCTGCCCCTCTATATGATGGTGTAAAATCTAGTTGCAGAGCGCCCCCTACATACAATGGTGTCATAGGGAGCCCTCTTTTCCTGATCCTGTTCTGGTGACACCCCAAATCTCAGGATTTTATATCACTTTCGGTAATAATTGTAAACAGGACAAATAGAGAGGCTGAATCTCCCTAAAGGAGGCCGAGGCAGCAATAGAAACCAACAGGAGGTCTCATCCCTCTCCACTCTCCAGAAAATCAATGCCTTTAGTTCTTCTGTAAAACAACCCAGTGAAGGGATGGGGGGGGATATGTTTGTCTTTTCCAGAAGGTTGGATGCAGAATACTTTCATGTCCAGCATACTAAATGGGTCCAATACTGGGATCATCTGAGAAAATGTGTTCTATATTCCTGGGAAGGAGGCACCTATGGGTTGGTGTTTGTAGAAAATGAACACTGAGGACAATGGCAAGTGCTGAATAGCAGAGGTGACTGCATGGAGTCTGTAGTGCCAGAAACCTACTCAAATGTATTCTCCTCCTATCCTCTCCATGGTCCTTCCCCACCCCATCCTTTCTAGGCTCCTTCCCCTCCCCAAACTCTCTAGGCTCAATTGCCTACAATTTATCTAGGTTCCTTTCACTCCCCATACCCTCTAGGCTCCTTCTCCTTTTTTATCCTCTCTAGCCTCCTTCCATTCCCCAACCTTTCTAGGCTCCCATCTGCTCTAGGCTTTATGCCCTTGCCATCCTCTCTTAAGCTCCTTCCCCTCCCTATCCTCTCTAGGTTCCTTTCCCTCCCCATCCACTTTAGGTTCCTTCCACTCCCAATTATTTCTACATTCCCCTCCTCTCTAGGCTATACCCCCTCCTCATACTCTCTAGGTTCATGCCCCTCTCTAGACTCCTTCCACTCCTCATCCTCAATAGCCTCATTCCCCTCTCCATGCTGTCTAGGCTTCTTCCCCTCTCCATCCTCTTTAGGCTCCTTCTCCTTCCCATCCTCTGTAGGCTTCTTCCCTTCCTCATACTCTCTAGGCTCCTTCCACTTTCCCATCCTCTCTAGGCTCCTTCCACTCCCCATCCTCGTTAGCCTTCCTCCCCTCCCTATCTTCTCTAGGCAACTTCTTCTCCTCATCCTCTCTAGGTTCCTTCCCCTCCCTATCATCTCTGGGTTCCTTCCCCTCCCCATCATCTCTAGGCTCTTATTACTCCCCATGCTTTCTAGGCTCCCATTCTCTCTAGGCTCCATTCCCTCCCAATACTTTCTAGGCTCCTTCCCCTCCCCATCTTAGCTAGGCTCCTTCCCCTTCCCATCCTTTCTAGGTTCCTTTCTCTCCCCATCTTATCTAGGCTCCTTCTCATCCCCATCCTCTCTAGGCTTCTTTCACTCCTCATCTTCGTTAGGCTCCTTCTCCTCCCCATCCTCTCTAGGATCCTTTCTAGGTTTCTTCTCCATCTTCTATACTTTCCTTCCTTTCCTTTTCCACCCTTCTCTCCAATTCTCTTTAGGTTTATACCCCCCTCCCATCCTCTCTAGGCTCCTTCCCCTCCCATCCTCTCTAGGCTCCTCCTTTCCTATCCTCTTTTGGTTCCTTCCCCTCCCCATCCTCTCTTGGCTCCATCTCCTCCCCATCCTCTCTAGGCTCCTTTCCCTCTCTAGGCTCCTTCTCCTCCTCATCATCTCTAGGCTGCTTCTCGTCCTCGTCCTTTGTAGGCTTCTTCACCTCCCCATCCTCTCTAGGCTTCTTCACCTCCCCATCCTCTCTAGGCTTCTTCACCTCCCCATCCTCTCTAGGCTTCTTCACCTCCCCATCCTCTTTAGGCTTCTGCTCTCCATCTTCTCTTGGCTCCTTCTGCTTCCCATCCAAGTGCTGTTTGCTAATGCATTGTCTTCCTGCTGCATAGTGGAAGTGTAGAGGCACGCCGTGAAGTCATCTGTGGATAATTAGGTCTGAAAAGAGGTCTAGTGTGTCCGGTGTGCTGTGGGCTGAAGATGCTCATGTGACTCAGTGGACGAAACACGTTGACGTCACAGCATCATGACACTCGCGTCCCCGGCATCCAGGCCTCTCCACACAGCCTCATCACCTGGCCGCACTGCTCTGGACACACTAGACCTCTTTGCAGACCTCCTCATCCACAGATGATTACACGGCGTGCCTCTACACTTCCACTATGCAGCGGGAGGACAATGCATTAGCAAACGGCACTTGGATGGGTGAGCGGACTGTTTTTTGGACTAAGGCACTAATACACTGCGGGAGTCCCCATTCATGGAAATTGCTGGGCTGAGCTCCACCTGTCTGATGTCCTTGTTCCTATCGCTGGCACACAGGGCTCTATCAGTCTCATATTTCTGCTCACCCACTGCCTACTGCACTATCTATCCTGTCATTATAACCCGCCATCCATATACTGCCAACACTGCTATTACCACAATTATCCGTGGATGACGACGTGGATTACCCCCTATGGGATCTATATGGGTCTGCCATGTATGTATATGACCTCACTGAGGATTGAGGGACTCTCCTGTGCTGAAAGTGAATGGTGACCGCTGCCTCCTTTGACTCTACAAGTGCCCCGTTCCGTCATCTCTTTACATCCATCTACTGGCTGTCTTTGTGCCAAGTGTGAGATAGCAGCGTGTGGCTTTATCTGATATCTCAGTGACTATCATCTACATATGAGGATACCTGAGGATTGCCCTCCATGACACCACAAGGGTCTATTATACATGTATGTGACCCCCATGAGGACTGATCGGGTCTGCCTCTACTATCAAGGAGCTTGATTCTGCCCGTCCCTTCATCACCTTCCATTGACTACAATGTCCACATTATCTATCCATTCTATTCTATTTCATGTTGTGTCAGTAATAAAAGTCACGGAGGGTTGGGAACCCTGCAAGGGGGGCAGAGATATGTGACTGCCTAGTCCAGCCTTTCTCAGCCAGGGATCCTCCAAAGGGTTCTAGGGCTTCCTTGTCACTTCATTGGGCTGTATATGGAAGTGTCAGCGACCAGCCGTTTCTGGATACACAGCTTTGTCATCATTGCACACACACAGGATTTTGTTTTTCATTCAATACATTTTTATTATAATTTCACTTTCAACAGGATTGCAAAAAAAAAAAAATCAGGAAATAGTAAAGGAAGAAATCCGATTGGTCAGGATGATCCCTTGTCTGGAATGTGGGGGCGGAGTCATTATTATTGGTGTACATTACAATAACATTGCTGGGAGGTCTCTTCATTTCTCTGCTCCATACTTCCCGTCTTTATAGAAACGTCTCCTGACATTTGGGGGTCTATTCATAGAATGTGTAGAACCATTCACCTGGTGAAAGTGCATGTCCATTCCTTAGCAGATCCGGAGAGGTAAGTGTGCATGGATGGGGTGTAGGTCAGTCCTTACCCTAGATGAAATCTCTCATACAGACACAATGGGACTCATGGGACTTTATAAAGAGGAACTCCAGAAAAACATATCAATAAAGATCTTCCAATGTTTTCTTCCCAATCAGCGTAGAAATCATAAAACCCTCCAAGCAGGTGTACAAGGCCATGAAATCTCTCACAAAGTCCATCAATGGACAATTCCTGGACAACAATCACCGTGGGACAGAATTCTGAGCACCATAAGGAGGATCCAGCAGCGTCATCCATCTCCACGCGTTTCGTGGTGCAGCGCTCACTTCTTCAGGAGAAATGATTCCTGCTGATCAGAGTATACACCAATAATAAAACAAATGGCGGCAGGACCATCACGGGCTGGATGGAAAGTGGAGCAGGAAAGTGGCATCAGGTACGTCTTCCCAGGAGTTCTGTGCTGGGCCAGCTCCCTTGTTTATGGTGGCCGATGGACATGCTGGTGCTTGGGTCTATGACGCTTCTTGCCTACCATGGTAAGCCAGCCCCCCTCTGTGTTCTCACTGGATGCCCCTGGGTCTGCCCCTCCCCCCATGTGTACGCAGATTGCACAGAACACATTGGAAGATTTGATTGATGTGATTTTCTGGCGTTCCTCTTTATAAAGTCACATGACCATTCTGTCTGTATGAGAGATTTTATCTCCTGTCCATTCCTTCTCTGTGAATGGGGCTAAAACACCGATGTCATTAGGAGATTTGCTGAGCCGGGGGAATGTTCTCCATCATTACAGAGCTTTTCACACTCCATTTATATTCTTCTCCTGATATCAATGACCAACCCGGTCCCACACTTCATCCATGTCTTTGGGGACCTCTGATCTCCTTATGGACTGTTTCTTCCATGATGAAGATCAGCCATGGTGTATATCTGAGGTGTATATCAGGGTGTGCTTCTTCCCCACATGAGAGCTGGGATGTCCAGCAACATTCATCAAGAAGACATTTCCCGCACTCAAGGCACTAATACACCTCAGGGGTTGTGTGGGACCCCTGATGTACAGGAAGGCAGGACTTCAGTGAGGAACATTTCCCTCACTCAGGACAGGAGAGAGGCTTCTCCCCCGTGTGAGATCTCTGATGTCTGGAAAGATGGGACTTGTGTGAAAAACATCTCCTGCACTCAGGACAGGAATACGGCTTCTCCCCCGTGTGAGATCTCTGATGTTTGTAAAGATTGGACTTATCTGAAAAACATTTCACGCACTCAGGACAGGAATACGGCTTCTCCCCTGTGTGAGATCTCTGATGTTTCTGCAGACTGGACTTTTCTGAAAAACATTTCCCACACTCAGGACAGGAATATGGCTTCTCCCCTGTGTGAGATCTCTGATGTGTATGAAGACTGGACTTTTCTGAAAAACATTTCCCACACTCAGCACAGGCATACGGCTTCTCCCCTGTGTGAGATTTCTGGTGCTTATAAAGAGCAGACTTCTCTGAAAAACATTTCCCACACTCAGGACAGGAATATGGCTTCTCCCCTGTGTGAGATCTATGATGTGTGTTCAGACTGGACTTCACTGAAAAACATTTCCCACACTCAGAACAGGAATATGGCTTCTCCCCCGTGTGAGATCTTTTATGCCTATTAAGCTGGTATGTAGAACTGAAACGCTTCCCGCACTCAGGACAGAAGAAGATCTTCCCTGTTGGAAGGCCGGCCTGGACCCGCACAGTCTGATGTTCCTCAGGATACGAGGAATCCGATGGCCCATCTACACTGGGTGGTGCCGGATGGACATTGGAGGGAGCCGGGTTTTCTCCTGGACTATACTGTGTGATGTCCTCATCTTCTACTTTCCAGTCTGGAGACAAAGTGAGACAATCCTCTGAGGTTTTCCTCATCTCCCGGCCATGGACTAAAATACAAAGACAAAGAGGATTACTAGACAGGAGCTGATTGGTTCCCCCAAACCAGGACTCCGCCCACATCAGGCAGCTTGGTCTCTGAGGAGCTTACAATTCCACCCTCAAGGGAACTAGGAAATGGCTCCTCTGATCTCCTACCAGGTCATTTCTTTATTCATGGACCTTAGTCAGAGAGTGAGGAAACAACCAGAACTGTCTTTTATAGGAGGGACAGTGATGAGGGGATTATAGGACGAGGGTCCCCACCCCCTCTATCACTCATCGCCATCTTCCCAACACAAGAAGTACTGCACTTCCTTATTTAGTCCATGATTTAGTCATGAAGAACAGCGGGGCTGAGCCCCACCAGAGGTCAGAGAGTGAGGATGGGGGGAGAACAACCAAGATGAAGACTGGACTAATCCTGAAGACCACCATCATTGGGGTATTGACTCCGCCCTCATTATCACTTTCTGTTTAAGGGTCCAAAGTTGGAGGATATTATCACATTATTATCACCATGTAAAAGTCTGTGCTCCAATCACATCATCCGATATAAAATGTCCAACTGGGAGGAAATGGGGGTAACAAAAGAGAATCCATATTATGTTTATATATAGCAGTGGGGGGAGGGGGAGAGCAGAAGTCAGGACTATGGAATGTACAACATAGAGTATATAGTGCAGGGGTCAGGAGTATGTAATGTACAACATAGAGTATATAGTGCAGGGGTCAGGAGGATGTAATGTACAATATAGAGTATATAGTGCAGGGGTCAGGAGTATGTAATGTACAACATAGAGTATATAGTGCAGGGGTCAGGAGTATGTAATGTACAACATAGAGTATATAGTGCAGGGGTCGGGAGTATGTAATGTACAACATAGAGTATATAGTGCAGGGGTCAGGAGTATGTAATGTACAACATAGAGTATATAGTGCAGGGGTCGGGAGTATGTAATGTACAACATAGAGTATATTGTGCAGGGGTCAGGAGTATGTAATGTACAACGTAAAGTATATAGTACAGGGGTCAGGAGTATGTAATGTACAACATAGAGTATATAGTGCAGGGGTCAGGAGTCTGTAATGTACAACATAAAGTATATAGTGCAGGGGTCAGGAGTATGTAATGTACAACATAAAGTATATAGTGCAGGGGTCAGGAGTATGGAATGTACAACATAGAGTATATAGTGCAGGGGTCAGGAATGGACTTGCCAATAACGGTGGGACTCACCTGCCTTGTGGGCTGCAATACCAGGGCTGGCCAGTGGGTGCTTTCAGCAATCAGAGACTCACCCTGCAGTCAGCCAAAACACCTGAAGCTGATTGCAGGGGTTGTATTTAAGGAATGGCCAGACTCACAGTCAGGGCCTTGGTGTGTGTTTTTCCATGGGCCCCTGTATCTTGTAACCTGCATTCCTGTTCCTGCCTGACTTGTTGCCGACCCTGCCTGATCCTGACCTCTGCTGACTTCTCCTGTTTGATCCCTGGCTTGTGACCCCGACCATTCTCTGCCTGACCCCCTGTACCTACCTGCCGTTAGTTGCTGTACCCGGCTCGTGACCTGACTACTCTCCGCCTGCTCCTCCTGTACCTTCCTGCCCGATAGTTATCGCCTGCCTGACTACGTTGTGCTCTATATGTGTATGTACCTGAGTATCTGTATCAGTTTAGGTTTGGGTTTGTTTCACCTTGTTGTATGTATTTGTGTTAGCTTGGGGTTTGGTGCACTGCGTTTATATTTGTATTGTTAGTCTTAATAAATTGTCTTATTTATACCATATCTGAAGCCTGCGTTTCCCTGTGTCAGTTCACATACCTCTGGTCATACCCGGAGCCCTGACAGCAGGGGTCAGGAGTATGTAATGTACAATATAAATTATACAGTGTAAGGGTCAGGATTCATAATATTGGTATTCAGTAATAAGTGGAAGCCTAAATGTTTACTGTAGACAAGTTGCAGAGATCCCACACCGCTGCCTTCCATCTCCTGAGACTGCACTCAGTGACTTGGGTCTGAGACACTACAGACATATCCCTCCACCTGGCACAACCAGCAGACCTTGATAGATCCGGGCATTGGTAAGAACCCCAAGACGAATGCCCCAAGTGCCTAGGTAGAGCAACACGTATGAAGAAGATTAACACTTTGCTGCCAGCTGAACCCCAGAATCAATTTAAATCCAGTCTAGATACAAGACATATCCCTCCACCCGGCACAGCCAGCAGACCACAGAGCAAGGAACCCTGGGAGAAATGTTCTGTCAGAGATCTTACTAGACCTGGGCATGGGGAAGGAGACTGTAGACACTTATGTCAGGTGATAAGGTCTAGTAATGCCTGTGCTGAAAATCAACATTTTGCTGCCAGCTGAACCCCATAAATCCAGTCTAGATACATAAATTGTGTCTGCAGCACAGAGAAGGAAGATTATCCGAGAGAAATCCAGGAATACAGGACGGGGAACACAGCTCAGGAAAGTGACCAGGGGATTACAGGCTGATATCACCCAGTCCCCGCCCTACTCTGGACCAATCAGTGAGCAGTATGGGTGGAGGAATGGATTTAGTGTTCATGACCCACCTGTGCTGATCTCTGTAGGAGTGTCCTCCTCTATAAATGTCCCCGTTATTCCATCCTCCTCCATAGACTGCTGATCATCCCTCACATACGCCTCTTCTTCTTCTGCTTTCACCTCAAATTCTATATCGATTGGATCTCCACTCTAAATCAAGGAAATGAGAGAAAATATCATCTGTAAAATATAAGGTCACATAAAAATCCACACATTGTCTCTATGAATCCATGTTCTAGATGTTCTGTCCTTCCAACCTTGTAATGATGAGGGATGGTGTGACCTTCCTGTGTGGAATCCCGGGAATACAGAGGACGGGGACATCTCTCTGGTGGGTTCCTGGTATTAGGTGGCTCCATCATATCCTTGTGTCCTTCTGAAAACTCCTCCATCACTCCATACTCCTCATCCTCCTCTTTATACTCTTCTTTAACATCAATATTCTCATCCCCGAGGATTCCACTCTGAAAGATATAATAAAACATTCATTGTAACAAACATGCTGTGTATAAATCACAACTACCAATAATTGTCATCATCTACCTGATGATGGTGAGGGATGGTGTGACCTTCCTGTGTGGAATCCCGGGAATACAGAGGACGGGGACATCTCTCTGGTGGGTTCCCATGACTGGATCCATCTGTAGGAAACACACACACTGACTGAATCCATTGTTTCTATGTGTTTATCAGATGATGGGGGATCTAGGTGGATCCTCCGTACTGCTCTCTCCTTTACAATAAAGTCTCCTCTTACCCGGTGATGTGAGGGGCGGCTGATTGTCCATCATGACGTCCTTGTAGAGATCCTTGTGTCCTTCTAAATACTCCCACTCCTCCATGGAGAAATAGACAGTGACACCCTGACACCTTATAGGAACCTGACACACACAATGATACAGTCACCATCCAGACACATCCCTTGTCTGTTACTGGAGAATGTCCCAGAATTCCCGGCACCGCTCACCTCTCCTGTCAGCAGCTCAGTGATCTCTCTGGTGACTTCTAGAATCTTCTTCTTCTTTCTCTCTTCTATCAGGGAGGGAGGTGGAGGCAATGTGATGTCATATGATCTCCAGACTTCACAGGAGGAAAACTCTACATCTGAACACAAAGAGTCACATCAAATGATATTCCCAGAATCCTCCTCACCTCTCCATTCAGGTCTCCATTTTATTAAAGCCCCACTTCAGGCTGAGGTATAATTCCCCCCACAGGACCCCCACACTACACAGGGTATAGGCTTGTTGCAGCATTCTGATGTCATTACATACAACGCAGGACCAACAGTCCCACTTTACCAGCAACTCAGCCGGGGGTGGAGCCTGACTATGACGGCATGGGAGAGTGTGCAGTAAGCACTCTCCGTTAGCCTCCGCTCGTCTATCCTCCCCATGAGGCCCCGGTAGAGAGACCAGCTGCACCGAGGGTGTGCGGTGACTCACCCGGCTGGAGAGGGTTCACGGAGTCCCGGAGATGGTCGGCTGCCTGGACCCGGGAGAGAGCTGGGAGAGAGCCAGGAGAGGAACGCCTCGGGGTTTTCCTCTGACGTCCTGCGGCGGCTTCGGAGGAGGAGTGGAGTTGCCGGGGAGATGGTCGGGCTGCCGGTCAGATTGCCTGGAGCCAGGAGAGAGCCGGCTTCGGAGGAGGAGTGGGGTTGCCAGGGAGACACCAGTGAGACGGATGAGTCAGTGGAGCGGCGCCGACACGTGGGCAGCCGCGGAGGAGTCCTGGGAGATCCGGGTGTGGGAGAGCTTGCCTGGCGTCTAAACAAGTATGAGAAGTGGGGGAGGTAAACCAGTATACTGCCTCCACATCACACCATCTCCATCCCATCTTCCTGAGCCCTCTAATCTCCCTGCCTCCATACCATCCCTACACCATACCATCCCTACAGCCTTACACCACCGCTACAATACGGTTAACCCTCTAACCTCTATACCTCTCCCAATCTCTAACCTAACATTTGCCAGCACATCACCTCCAAAATAAGGAGATATTTGATGGGAAGATAAGTGACTTGAGCTATATTAGACCCACAGGAATCCCCTTAAGAAGATATAATGACAAAAGAGGACTGCTTCTGGAGTGATATTCCAACGTGAAGGGTGAGTGATGACCGTGGGTTTCCCTGCAGGTCCTCTTCTACACTCTTTATATATTGGATCTGTATATTGGAGCCTTATATACATTGATTCCTCGTATTAGACTTTCAGATGCCTGTAGTAAGACATTGCATTAAATATACAATCTGAAAATAAAAGAAATAGGGGATTCCTAGGGCGGGTCTGAAGATTGGGAGGAGTAAGAGTCCAGGAGAGCTGGAAATAAGAGTAAAAGGTTTAAAAACAACATGAAAGGTAAAAACACTAAAGGGAGTGGGCCTAAGAACTCCCAAACTGGTACGATTAAGAAGTATGTGTCACAGGGAAATGTTACCCCAGAAAAAACTCAGGGAATAAATGAAAAAAGTGAATTGGAAATAAGTATGGATAATAGTCCGAGACTTTCCCTGGGCCCGGTATATAATAGTCAACAATTAATGGAAGGCATTGACCCGAGAGATCGTGAAAGAGATATGCAAATACCTAATAAAAAAGAAATGGCGGAGATGTTTAAAGGCTTGGAAAAATCAATGAAGCATGAAATGGGGATGATTCGGGAAGAAATGGGACAATTGTTAACTAGGGTGGAGGAAATGGAGGAAAAAGTTCAAACTTATACCCAAACCATCCCAAAATTAGAAAAATGGATACTAGAAGATAGAAAAGAACAAAAGAGATTGCTTTATATGATGGAAGAACAAGAAAATAGAGAAAGGAGAAATAATCTCAGAGTAAGAGGAGTCCCGGAACTGCCACAGGGGGAAGATATAAAAGACTTAAAAGAGCTAACTGGCAAAATTTTGAACTCCATAATGGATAAAGCGGATGAGGAGATGTTTAAATTGGACGGAGTATACAGGATTGGGAAGTATCAACAAGAAAAAGGGATAGAAAAACCAAGAGATATAATTGTTAAATTCCATAACTACGGAGATAGAGAAGAGATATGGAAAAAGATAAAAGGAAAAACAAATATTACATATGGAGAGAAAAATATTCAAATTTTTGCAGATTTAACACCAGAGACTCTGAGAAGGAAGAGATCATTGAAACCCCTATTAGAAGTGATGAAAAAACATAGTGTGAAATATAGATGGGGCCGTGATACAAGTTTAATCGGGTGGAGGGATGGAATTACAGCTATCTTAAAATTTCCGGAAGATATGGAAGATTTCTGTGATAAACTTGGACTGCAGAGATAAGTGATACCGGGTTGGGAAGTGGAAGAGGGAGAGTTGGACATTGGTAGGTCAGGATAATGGCAGTTGGTTAAAAGAGGAAATAGAGAGACAATAGATAAGGGGACACCGGGGAGGAGGGGGGGAAGGTGAGCGGTCATAGGCGGAGTCAAACTCCTATAGAGGGATCAAAGGCAAAGGAGGCCTGGGAGGGGTAGTGAGGTGGGAGGATGGGGGGAGAGGAGGTGTCAGGGGGGGAGGGTTAGGGAGGGATGGGTTTTAGAGGCAATACTCTGCATGATAGAAAAAAAAAAAAAGAAAAAAAAGGAAGAAAATAGAAAGATAAAATAGATGGAAGATCTCCGATTTATATCATATAATGTAAAGGGATTGAACTGTCCTGGGAAGAGATTTAAATTATTCAAAGAGCTACAGCATAGAGAAGCTTCGGTGGTATTTTTGCAGGAGACACACCTAGAGATTAAGTTAAATATAAAGTTGTACTCTAGAAATTACCCAACATGGTTTTATGCGGATTCCCCAATCAAGAGAGCTAAGGGAGTAGCAATAGGGTTTGCAAAAAATATAAGGTTGGAGATAGAAGAGAGAGAGGTAGATCCTGAGGGGAGATTTTTGTTCTTGAGGGGTAGAATACAAGAGCAGGAATGTACAATTGTTAATATCTACTGCCCAAATAAAAGACCAGAAGCTTACCTGAAGGGAGTCTTGGGAAAATTGATGGCCTTTAAGAAGGGACGCTTGATAGTGGCAGGGGATTTGAATTTTTGTATGGACCCACAAATGGATACGACCTCTTCTGTGCAACGAGAGGGAGGTAGGGCTCTGAGAATCCTGAAGAGGGTGATACATGAGTGTCAACTGGTGGATATTTGGAGAGTGATTCATGGAAAAGAGAGAGATTATACCTTCTTCTCCAAAGCACATGAGATGTACTCCAGACTGGATTATATATTGGTAGATCATCAACTTATAGAATTGGTGGAGAAAGTAGAAATAGAGGTGATGTCCCTTTCAGATCATGCCCCTGTAACACTGAAAGTGAGGTGGAGTAGACGAGGGACAGGTGGGATAGGTTGGAAGTTGAACGAGGCTCTTCTCCTGGATCAGGAGGTGGATCAAAAAATCAGAGAAGAGATTGAAAGATTTTTTCAAGAGAATGAGACAGGGGAGGTGTCGGTGGCTACAGTGTGGGAATCCCATAAAGCCTATATAAGAGGTATACTGATCGCTGCCGAGGCAAAAAAGAAAAGGGAAAGAAGAGAAAAATTTACTGGGTTGCTAAAAGAAATATCTGACTTTGAGCAGATACATAAAAGTAGAAGATCAGAAGAGATAAGACAGAAGGTAATAAAAAAGAAAGAAGAGCTAGAGTCACTGATGGAGGAGGAGAAGAGAAGAGTCTTTAGTAAAGTTGCAAGTGAGAGGTATAGATGGGGAAATAAACCAGGAAAATATTTAATGAGAGCCTTGAGGAAAAAAAAAATAGGAATTATATAGAGAAAATAAAAAACCTCAAGGGGGAATTGGTTTATTCTACTAAAGAGATCATTAAGGTGTTTAAAGAATATTATAGTAAACTATATAATATTGCCCCCAAGACCCAGTAAATACAATTGAGAATGAGAGAAGAGAGAAAAGGAGGGAATATTTAAAAAATGCTGGATTACCGAAGTTAAGTAATGACCAACTGAATTCCCTTGATTTGGAAATAACACAGGAAGAAATAATAAGAGCATTAAAGAGTACTATGACGGGGAAAAGCCCGGGACCAGATGGTTATACAGCAAGATACTATAAAAAATACAGCGACCTGTTAATATCCAAATTGAAGAAATATATGAATGCCCTGGGAGGAGAGATGGAGATGAGATGGGAATCTTTACAGGCCCATGTAGTACTGATACAAAAGGAAGGGAAGGATGTCTCTCAGTGCTCTAGTTATAGACCGATATCACTCTTGAACATTGACACTAAGTTATACGCATAGGTCCTAGCAAATAGGATAAAGAATTTTATGCCAGAATGGATCCAGGGAGACCAGGTGGGATTTGTCCCAGGGAGGGAGGGTAGAGACAATGGGCTGAGAACTCTGTTTCTTATCCAAAAAGCTAGTAAGGGGAAAACTCCGGTAGTAGTACTTGCTATCGATGCTGAAAAGGCATTCGATAGAGTAGATTGGGGCTTTATGATGGATACCCTGGAAACTCTAGGAATAGGAGTAAGAATGAGAGAATGGATAGGAAAATTGTATAGAGCGCCCTCAGTGGTGGTCATGGTTAATGGAGAGAGGTCGGAACCTATTGGGATGTCAAATGGAACTAGACAGGGATGCCCATTATCCCCATTGTTGTATGTTTTAACACTGGAACCTTTATTGGCAACTATTAGGAAGAATATAGATATAAAAGGAGTGCAGACAGGGGAAGTCGAACATAAAGTAGCTGCCTTTGCGGATGACCTGTTGTTTTATGTAGGAAATCCTAGGATAACACTCCCAAATCTAATGAAGAGTTTAAAGGATTATGGGGAGCTATCAAACCTGAAAATCAATCCAACAAAAACCGAGATCTTAAATGTAAACCTTTCAAATAGTGAAAAAGAAAAAATACAAAAAGAATTCCCCTTTATATGGAAAAATAGAGAGATAAAGTATTTGGGGGTTAAACTTTCTGCTTCATACACGAACCTGTAAAAAATTAAACTATATCCCACTCTTAAATGAGATCAAGGAGGAACTAAGGAGATTGGGAGGAGGCAATCCGTCTTGGATAGGCCGTATAAACTTGATAAAAATGATAATTGTACCAAAAATCCTCTATAAATTTCAGATGATTCCAGTCAAAATCCCGGAGGTTTTCTTTAAAGTAATAAAAAGGATGTTAACAAAATACATATGGAAAAATAAAAAACCTAGAATATCATATGACTTAAGTCGAAAAAAGGAGAAGGGAGGTTTGGGAGTGCCAGATATTAAGAGGTATTATAGAGCAGCAGTCCTAGCGAGAATTTATGATTGGACACATAACCAAGAGGGGAAAAGGTGGGTTCAGATTGAGAATGAATTAAGTGGAGTTACCTTGAATAGAGTTATATGGGCACCAGCACAATATAGAGGGTTAAAAGATACCACGAGTGTTTTTACATTAAATGTCTTAAAGGTTTGGGATAAGCTGCATAAACTTATGAAATGGGATTTTAATTCACAATTAATATCACTGAGGAACACGGATTATTTTCCCCCAGGTAAGGAGGAGAGCACAGGAAAATGGTTTAAAAAAGAAGATATCCAACTGAGAGATATAATGGAAGGACAGGAATTGAGAACACTTAAGGATTTGAAAAAAGATAAAAGGGAACTTTTTATTAAAATAGATGAATGGAAATATCACCAATTAAAACATTTTATCAGAGACCTTCCAAAACCGTTGAGATCGAGAAAGGATTGGAACCTGTTTCAGAGGTTGTTAGAAACACGAGGCGATGGGAGGCGAGGCACGGCAAAAATTTATAAGACCCTCACTGAGTTAGACACTTTCACAAAACCAATGTATATAATAAAATGGGAAAGAGATTTGGGAATAGAGATAGATAAAGATAAACAAAGGAAAATATATAGATTAATACACGAGAATATAAGTATGAGAGAGGTGGAGGTAAATTATAAGTGTTTAACGAGATGGCACATCACACCGAAGGTTGAGTATAAGATATGTGGGGAAAATTCACAATAGTGCTGGAAGGGTTGCGGAAAAATAGGCACGTCATATCATATATGGTGGGAGTGCCCGAAGATCCAAGGTTTCTAGGAAAAAATTGTCCAACTAATTGAGAATATCTCTGGGATAAAGTTAGAACTGGACCCAGATGTATGTCTACTACACAGTACAGAGTTATCGGTAAATAAATATAAGGACTCGGGTATTTGGAGCTATCTGAATGCGGCGAAGGGTTTGATACCTAAGTTTTGGTATAGACCAGAGGTGCCGAAGATAGAGGACTGGGTGGAAAGAACGAATCAAATTTGCAAGATGGAGAGACTGTGTTATATGCAGGAAGATAGGATGGGGTTGTTCTCTAGGAGGTGGAGAAAATGGGAAGAATTTATGCTGAAATATATGAAGTAGAAATGTGAGAAAGTTGAAAGGATTTACATACCCCATATTCTAGTTGGGAAAAGAGTTAATAGAATAATGCAGAGTAGGTGGGTTCATAGGGGGGGAGGGAGGTTTTCACTTAAGGGGGGAGGGGAAATAGAGGGGGGGAGGTAAATGGGAATAAATATAGTAAGAAATGTTATTAATGATATGGAAATAGTGTTTTTTCTTTTTTTTGTATGTATGAGAATGATGAAAAATGTATTATACATGGAAAATGAATAAAAATTTAAATAAAAAAAAAAAACAGTCCCACTTTACATGTGAGGATACCAAGAGACCCCACATCCTAAGAGCATCAGAGAAAAGGCAGATGGAGGGACATTGGGGGGAGGAGCTGTGAGGTCAGTGTGATGTCATAGGATTCTCTGACTCTGGATGGAGGGACATTGGGAGGAGGAGCTGTGAGGTCAGTGTGATGTCATAGGATTCTCTGACTCTGGATGGAGGGAGATTGGGAGGAGGAGTTGTCAGGTCAGTGTGATGTTTCCACCCCCCAGGGTCACTGCAGGTGTGGAGAAAAGCTGTGTAAGAGGATATGGAGGAGAGATGAGGAGGAGATCCAGGAATCAGGAGAAAGGTCAGGGCAAGCAACAGACGAGCGCATCCAAGAGACCAAGCCGGGGTCACTACACAGAAAATCAATCCAAGGAAACAACAGGCAGGACGAGGAATAGCAAGAAGGAGCTGAGAGACAAATGAGAATATTGCTCAGCCAATGGGAGATGATCTCAGCATGACTTCCATCATGAAGGAGATGAGGGGGAGGGGAGGAAGTCAATGAAGGTGACCATAGATCCATGGAAATTCAGCTGGTTCAGCAGGGATCACTCACATTTCCATCCATGTGTGGTCACTGCCGGATAAAAGCCACTCCCCCAGCAGCTGCAGCCAATAGCTTCAGTGCTGATCTGTGTATTCTGAGAGCGGAGGAATCCCCCCATTGTCAGAATACAAGAGTGCAGCGGGGAGGATTCCCCCATCCACCTCCAATGTGTGGATGGGGGAATCACTTCAGTTTTTATGGTCATCCCGCTGGCTGAACGATAAAACTGAACCATGTAGGCCAGCTTTGGGAGCAAATATATTATCATCAACTCCTCCCCCTGAAGGGGTTAATCTACATATTACCTCCTCCGCTGCCACATCCAGGAATATCACCTTGTACCGCATGGAATGTCCTGTTTGTACCTGACATCACTTCCTGTCTGTCCCCAACATCACTTCCTGTCTGTCTTCCATAGAGACTTCCTGTCTGTACCTGACATCACTTCCTGTCTTCCATAGAGACTTCCTGTCTGGGTAGAAGTGAGATCCCCACCTTGTGGAGCTCAGAGGAACTGCAGCCCCGAGAAGCGTCTGGTAGTGTGACTCCGGCCTTGTGCTGGGTGTGTATGGACTGTAGATCCTTATAGAGGGGTCACCTCCACTCCCACCAAGGGGGACAGAAATATATGACTGCTCGGGGGAGGGGTTTTGGCCCCTTTGATTTTGCAGTAACATTGATTGCAGATTTAGTCCTGTAGAACATCTGGTATATGGATACAAAGCCCCCCAGCTGGGAGTAAAGGGTGGAAATGGCTGGTGACCCCCAGATTTGGGCAATGATGTCATCACTATAAATGGATAAAACCCGCGCTATGTGTAACAACTCCAAACCTACAAAAACCTTCTAGCGGACTGCTGCTGTAACAAAGGGAAGGATTCCCTGTCATCTAGAAGAGCATTATGTGTCACAGCGCTGTCCTATTGTGTGTGCACAGAAATCATCACAAATACACTACAAATATGTGGAGACATTCAGAGATAAAGAGCTCGGGGCTCCAAATCCTATTCTCTGCACATCCACTGCTTCCACTTTACACCCACTTCATTGGTCTTATGGGGTTTATCAATAAATGAAGGAAACTGAACCGTGTGCAAATCCATCCACAACATAAAGTGCTTTGTGCTCAAGATGCTGCTCCCTGCACATCCACTGCTTCCACTTTACACCACTTCATTCATCTCATCAGATTTGCTGCTATAGGAAATCATTTATAATGATGTCCCATCTCACTGCTTGTAAAAACAATTCTGCAGCTAATTGGCCACTAGGATTACTTTTACATGAAAGCCGACCCCCAGCTAATAAACCAGCACTAGAATGATGGCTGTAGCTGCAAGCATCCTCCCGGTATAACCACTCCAAGTCCAGCAACGTTCCAGTACATTGCTGGTCCATGTTGGACATATATGTACCAGCAGAGAACACGGACATACGATGAATCGGGTCTGCGGACCAATATGACTGCAATTCATTCTTTTCTGTAATGTCCATGTTGGGGGTTCGGCCCAATAAGTTTTAATTTCATAAACGGTGATAGAGTTCCATGTGAATGGTGTGACAAGAGCTGAATTTGGGGGGCGGCCATGTATTGTGGTGTATAAATTGCCTTGGCCCACAATTGGTACAAATCTTCTGTGAAGAACAGTGGAGGGGCTGAACACTAGTGCTGGCAGTGACCGGGCCGATCCGGCTAACACTGAGTATTGGGGACACTATACAAAGCCGGCACTAGTATAGTTCTGTTCATGATCAATATATTGATCCGTACAAACACTATACTAGTAATGGCGGTGATCAGCGACCTATAGCGTGAGTGCCACAGTGTGCGGCCAATCTAACGCCAGCTGACCCTGGCTGGGAGGGGCTTACTGACCCTGACACTGTGTGATGTCACTAGTGGCAGGAATACAGTGATCAGTGAAACATTCTATATACTGACACTGTACTAATGGCACTGGCTGGGTGACGGGGCCATCAAAGGGTTAAATGTGCTAATCTAACGTGTGTGTACAATGTAGTGGTGCTTTTACTCGGTGCCGTGTTCTCTCTTCTCTCCCTGGACCGACCGGGGGGGCAGTGGGGGGTGCAGGTACATTGACACCGGAAGCGATGCAGATTACGTCACTTTGCCAAGAGCTGCTGCTCGCCCACAAAATGCAGGTAAGTGGTTGGTAAGCAGTTAAAAAAAAAACCTTAAGAAAAATTTAAAACAAAATTCTCAATATGGTATTTAACTTTATTTTTTAATACTTGTATCAGAATAGTAGGATGTTACCATAGTAACCATTGTACTACTGTGGGGGGAGGGGGGTGATCAGGGATTTTGTTTCCACACTTTTCTTTGCAGGAGATATAATGATCATTTCTCCTGCAATGCAAAGCTTGCTGTCAGAACCGAACTCATTCATCAACTGTCATCAGTGAGTTAGATTTTTGACAGCTCAAGATAGTGATCTGTGATTGGCTGGAGCTGGTCACATGGTACAGGGTGCTGTGATTGGCCCCATGTATCATGTGACAGCTGTGGGCCAATCACAGCTCACTAGGAGGAGAAGCAGAGCTGTTATGAATGAGATTGATTCATAACAACAGCTTACATTGGGATCACCTAGAGATCACATGATCACCGGGTCACAATCACTGGGATCTTCATTCCGCTGTATCCACCAGACACAGCAGTCGGGGGTGGGGGAGTGCTGTGTGCCGGCTCGGGTGTATGGTGTGCCTCCTGTGTTAGTACAGCCAGAGTGACGTACAAGTACATTGCTTTGCCTGTAGCTGCCGCCTGGCCACAGTACATTGCGGGTGGGAAGCGGGTAATCTAGGACTAAGGATTCCAAGCTCACTCCTTGGGCCATGATATCATCCAGGCAAGAAATGTAAGTTCTGTGTTCCAATTATGAGGTGACAACAGCATAGAGTGCTTTCAGGATAATGGACAAAGGTAGACAAGCATTGCATGCTGTTGTTGTGTGAAGCAAGTCTGTCTCCTTTTTTATTGCAGATAATACATTTTGTTTGGCTTTTTCTACATTGTTCCCCGATCCAGACATTCGTGGCCTCCTGGGCTGGATGTGCCGCTGGATCCAGGCCCTGGAGCAAGCCCTGGAGGTGGAACCAGACGAGGACCAGCCCAGCCTTGGAGCCTATTTCAGGCAGCAATTTTAGTTTAGTTACAATTTTTTAGGATGTTTTATAGTTTTCTATTGATTGTTGGTAATAAATGTTCTATTTCTCTTGGACAGTGCCCTGTGCTGTGTCCTTCTTCAGCCTTTGCAGGTCGGCAATCTTCTTCATTGCAGTTGGAGCTGATCTGCATGTCCCTAAAGCATTGCAGGACTCTGCTAGCTCCAGCTGCACTGGACAATCTTGCTTACCTGGAATTTCTGGTAATGTCCAAACGAAGTGTTTTCTGGCAAGTCCAGCTTTAGGACTGTAGCAGATAGGATTGCATGTTTCCGAGAGGTAAACCAGCTCCTTCAATCCTAAGCTGGGATACATAAAGATTGAAGTTGTCTGCTTGCTGTCTGCAGCTACTCCCAATCTTGGTTTGCTTCCTCTTGTGAAATGCTGCAACAGTTTACACAGAACACTCCATTCACGTTACATTGTTCACGTTTGGAGTAGCTCTTCATTCCATCCAGGGACTTCTACATAGCTTGGTGGAGTGGAGTTGTGCAGACTGCCAAAAGGGGGTGCAGCCAAGTAGACAATGTGTGGGGGGATCCTGTGGCCCAACTCTGTCAAGATGTCTCCCATCACCTCATCTCTAGTTGGGATTGGCATTACACAGAAGTCACATGACTTGAAAGCTGCTCTTGGAAGGACTATCAGTTATGGATGAGATCAGTTACATGCAATGTCCCCCAGAAAAGAAGGGGCCCTAATGGGCAAATTGTCTATCTGCTCCACACATACCACTTGGATCCAACTTGTTGCTCATTCACATGTCAGGTGGGGAGGGAATGAAGTGAGGAACAAGTGTCCACTGGGCACATAAATTCCATAGGCACACACGTCTAGAATCAGGCAGCTAAAGATCCTATGCTCCCCAACCAATCTCGGGGCAAGATGTTACACGGGGTGTAAAGCAAACTTAGTCTGGGTCCAGTTAGTCCAGCATAATGATAGTCCAAACAACAGAAGGCCTTCTTCTTATTCTCCCAACTTTTCTGTGTCTCTAGCATTCCTTGGCAGGCTTACTGTGTGTAAGTTGTGTCCTGGTGTCACGCCTGGTGTCCTGGATATTACACACTTCTTGTATAGTGTGTGTCAATGAAGTAGCACAGGGAACATATTTGGACAGCAGTGTCAGTCTCTGGGGAGGTGAATGTTCCATGCAGGAGTCTTGGCAAAAATCAGCACCCCAAAAAGACAAAAGCTAGCCGACACTTAGAGAACAAGCTGCAATATTGTGTGTTCCCATATTGGGGAACGTTAGCCTTGCCCACAGAGTCCACTGAGAATTCTAAGCTCCCTTGGGGCAGCCAAATGGTTAGCAGATAATGGCCAACCGCTACATGTGCCAGAGAACTTGTGTGATGGGGAACAGCTAAAACTATTTGCAGGACAGACCACCAGGTGAAAGCAGCAGAAAGGCCAAAGAGTCTAACCACCAATGCCTCTGGAAGGGTCACCTTTTAGTTTTCTTTCTGAAGTGCTGCTTTTTTAGTGTTCGCTATTTGGAATTATTGGTAGCCATACTCAGAAAAGCGCCTGTGTTGGATTCCCGACATGACCAAGCCACCATTATTACCCCAAACGCATTTCTGACAATTTGAAAGACACGTTCTGCTACTTTCCAAATAATGTTTATTACAAAAAACATACAAAATTAATGGGGAGGAGGAGGCTGCTGCTGCAGAGGGGGTGAGTGTGAGGGTTGGGGGGGGGGGGGTACAGTGTGTGGGGGGCTGGGAAAGAGTGGTGGGGAGGGAGTGCTGGGGGAGAGGTTGAATGGGGGGAATGGAAAACAAGAAGAATGTGGGGAGGGGCATTTGAGGGCTGAGGAGAGTGGGCAGAATGTGGAAGGTAAGGGTGGAAATGGGATTGAGAGGAGGGGCATGTAGAAACAAGGGGAGGGGGTGTTAAAGTGGGGGTGTGGAGTGGGGGTGTGGTCAAGGGGCAAATTGGAGTGTGAGGAAGGTGCAGAAGAGGGATCCATGGGGAAGGAGGCATACTGGTCTTTAGGTGGGGTTTCTTGAGGGGGCTGCTCCAGAGTGCGTCGTTCCAGATTCGGCACCTCCAATGCTTGTTCCCCTGCTGATTTCCCGGCACTTTCTACAGGGGAACTCTGTGGCAACCTTGGCATTGGCACCAAACTACTACTGCACGGGGGTTGTGAGCCTCTGGCCGAAGGTGCATTTTGTTCAGCCCCTGCTTGACATAAGGCCCGGATATCATGACTAAGGTCCTGCAACACTGTAGTCTGCTCCCTGACCGCGGTGACAAGTCCAAGCAGGGCTTCATGTTGGAGCCCCAGTAACCTTTCTATATTACTGGACACATTAGAAAGCCTCCTTTGCTCCCATAATCTCTCCATGTTGAACATCCTTTCCCTAAGCTTGAGAAGGGGGCTGTGTCCAGGTGGACGGGGTGCTGATCCAGCTGCCTCCAATGTTGGCTGCTAGGAAAAACAAACAAAAAATGAACGAGTGTTTAACACACAGCACAAGGGTACAGTAGGACAGGGGGGTCGTCTGACACCAAACACTAGATCATGTTCTTGTCCCACCCCTAGGACCAGGTATTGGTGAATGCCTTTCCCTGACACATTACACTGGATGAACATTTGACTGAAATGAATGGCTTTGCATCTTTACCCAGACTGATACCTTCCTGCTCTGAAATGTGATCAGATTTGGATTTAGACAAAGTGAAATGCTAAAATGCTGATTTGTCACATGCACATCACTCCCTCCAGCTCCTAAGCAATGATCCAAAAAAAGTAAGTTACACATCACGTTGCCAAATCCTGCCCAGCCAGGAACGGAGTTATACTCTAAATGGGTGACTCATTAGGGAGAACATCTTTAGCATCTCTTACCGGATGTTCAGGCAACTCAGGTGGAGGTGACGGCATTTCACACAAGTTTGGAGTGCCTGAACTTCCCTGCACCACAAAACCAAAAAAAAAATGCATGACATTTCCCAAATACACATGCAACATGCATTTGTACATCCCCACCCCATTACAGCAGTTCCCGTACCCCAACATCAGATGCAGATTCTTCTCCCACTCCAACAGCTGGGGCCTCCAGGGGCAAAAGATGATCTGAAAATAGAGTTCAAGATGCTGATTAGTAACAGATACTACTTAGGCTGCATGTATGATGTGACATTTGTGACCAAGGTTTGAGGGATTGCTCATTGGTATGTTCTTCACCCAAGTTTATCCAGAGAAATAGTACACTGGCAGCCACAGCCCAGGAGACTGTTTGGGAGTAGAGAGAGCCATGGTAAGGCTCAGGAGCAGGGGCCACAAGAATGAGGGGCCACCTTTCCTGCCAAACAAGGAGGCAGATGTGTTGGGATGGCTCCATTATGCCCATAGGCTACTGCAGCCATTTTGAACATTGAATTCAAACATTAAAGCAAAATATATAACATTTGTCGTTAAGGCAACATTCCAAAAAGGATTCAATAGGTTACAGAAGGGTCACCCAGGGGGAAAATTGGGTCAAATCAAATATAAACATTCCCCAAAATATTTCCAAAGCCAGAGAAACGCATGTAAATGCACCCAAAAGAATTGTTGATATAACTGTGGATCTGAGGAGACCAAGAGCAATGCATCCAAAACTCCTTTAATCACTTTTAAACCGCAGGTCTCCTGCAAACTCAATGTGAAAAAGAAAATAAGTAATTCTTGTGGCAGTCTCAGAGTATCCAAAAACATTAAACAGCCTTTCCAGATGATTGGAAGCTGAGCTACAAAGGGCGGGACTACTCAATATTGAACCCTACGGACTAAGACTGGGATGTCATTCAAGTTCATGTGTGCGGAAAGGAAGTCATCCCAGCAGTGTTGGCAATATAGTGTATTTGTCAATGACCTATAGATTAGTCTTTATGATGCCTTTTGGGCTTTAGATTACTTAAATTCCAAGATTCTTGGTGGATAAGTCTGGCAAAGGAACACTGTAGATCTTCCTGCTAGTCATGTGATGTGCCAAAATGAAGCAGTCTAATTATTGGCCCCAAGTTTACATGAGAGGCCCAAAGCATTAGTTAGATTCCATTTTTTTGGGGGGGAGGAGCACTTTAAAATGATTTGCCCCTGGAGATTCCTTTTTCAAGAATTAGAAAATTGACATTTTTGTGTGATTTTATTTGGGATCTGGCTGGGTTTTTGGACTCCGGGAAAATGGCCCCAAGAATACTCAGTCTTGGTATGTATTTGATTTGGCCTCTACATTTTGAGCAATGGGAAAATGGTTGCCGTCACTTGGAACTTGACAATTGGGTGAGTAGCTACATTTCTTGATGTTGACCTCAAGTTTTACTATGCTGAAGTCCCAGATCACATGCTTCTGGTAGATCCCTACCTGCCATATCTGCTACTGGTTCCTGGCTTGCTCACTTCCTGGTGGGGTGATCCTGAGAACTGCGACCTGGTACTAACACGCAGCAAAATCCATCTCCACCATTAGGAGCTCTGGTGATACCAGTTAGTACTTAGACCCCGCACCTCAGGTGAGCCTGCGTCATTCCCAGGGGGACCTGCCTGTGTACCTATCCTGCTGGTTTCAGGTAAGCCTTACACTGCCGGTCTTTGAGCCTGACCCCTGATCGTGACAACGGAAATAGATCGTATCCATAGAGCTCTGGTCTTTGATCCTGACCCCTGATCGTGACAACGGAAATAGATCGTATCCATAGAGCTCTGGTCTTTGAGCCTGACCCCTGATCGTGACAACGGAAATAGATCGTATCCATAGAGCTCTGGTCCCTGTAAAACTGGATGGGCCTTCTCAAGACATAATCATTAAACCCCATTTTTTTAAATTAAGGAGGCGGTGATGCGATACGCCAGGGAACATCCAGATTTGGAAATCCATGGGCACAAGATTCAAGTCTTTGCAGATATTTCTCAAGGTACTATCCTGAAACGGAGGAAGTTCAAGCCGTTGCTTTCATCTTTAATTCAAAGGGACATTCGTTATCAATGGAAATATCCATTTTGCTTACAATTTACTTACAATGGCAAATCCTACGCCTTTTCTACATTTTCTGAAGGAGAGAAACTTGTTGAATCTGGGCTTTATTTACCTTAGCCCCTCCCCACAGAACCAGCCCAGGGTTGACGGCCCTCCTCCCCCGCTTTCACCTCTGTGGTCCCCCTTTTCAAGGAAGAAGAAACCTGCTACTCCACGTTAGGTCCCTTGAGGAACCTGCTGGCTACTAGTTGATTTCTATCGGGCGGGGACCTCTACATGGTCTTGTTATGGGACATTGGCCTCCGCCCTTGTTCTTCTTTGAATTGTTATTGCAAATATTATGTTTTTTAATTTTATTGCTTTTTACCTGTTTATTGGCTAATTTGCATATACAGTTGCAAGAAAAAGTATGTGAACCCCTTGGGATTACGTGGAGTTTTGCATGAATTGGGCATAAAATGTGCTCTGAACGTCATCTAAGTCACAACAATAGAAGAACACAGTCTGCTGAACATAATACTACACAAACATTAGATGTTGCTATGGTTTAATTGCACATAACATGTAAACATTCACAGTGCAGGGAGGAAAAAGTATGTGAGGCCCTAGCTTAATGACTTCTCCCAGAGCTAATTGGAGCCAGGAGTGAGCCAACCTTGACTCCAATCAGTGTGATGATATTGGATGTGTTGCTGACAGCTGTCCTGCCCTTAAAAAACACACACCTGTTTTGGGTTTACTGGTTTCAAGAAGCACTGTCTGATGTGAACCATGCCTCGCAGAAAAGAGCTCTCAGAAGACCTACCATCAAGAATTGTTGACTTGCATGAAGCTGGAAAGGGTTACAAAAGTATCTCCTTGAGCCTTGATGTTCATGTGTCCACGGTAAGACAGACTGTCTACAAATGGAGAAAGTTTAGCACTGTTGCTACTCTCCCTAGGCGTGGTCGTCCTGTAAAAATGACTGCAAGAGCACAGCGCAGAATGCTGCATGAGGTAAAGAAGAATCCCAGAGTGTCAGCTAAAGACCTACAGAAATCTCTGGCACATGCTAACATTTTTGTTGACACATCTACAATAAGGAAAACATTAAACAAGAATGGAGTACATGGGAGGACACCACGGAGGAAGCCATTGCTGGCCAAAAAGAAGATTGCAGCACGTTTGAAGTTTGTAAAAGAGCACCTGGATGTTCCACAGCACTACTGGCAAAATATACTGTGGACAGATGAAACCAAGATTGAGGTGTTTGGGAAGAACACACAACACTATGTGTAGAGAAAAAAAGGCACAGCACACCAACATCAAAACCTCATCCCCACTGTGAAACATGGCGGAGGGAGCATCATGGTTTGGGGCTGCTTTGCTGCCTCAGGGCCTGGACGGATTGTTTTCATTGATGGGAAAATGAATTCCAGAGTTTATCAAGACATTTTGCAGGAAAATGTACGACCATCTGTCTGCCAACTGAAGCTCCGCAGAGGATGGGTGATGCAACAGGACAATGACCCAAAACATACAAGTAATTCAACAAAACAATGGCTGCAACAGCACAGAATACACCTTCTGGAGTGGCCCAGTCAGAGTCCTGACCTCAACCCGATTGAAATGCTGTGGCATGACCTTAAGAGAGCGATTCACACCAGACATCCCAAGAATATTGCTACACTGAAACAGTTTTGTGAAGAGGAGTGGTCCAAAATTACTCCAGATCATTGTGCAGGTCTGATCTGCAACTACAGGAAACGTTTAGTTGAGGTTATTGCTGCCAAAGGAGGGTCAACCAGTTATTAAGTCCAAAGGTTCACATACTTTTTCCTCCCTGCACTGTGAATGTTTACATGTTATGTGCAATTAAACCATGACAACGTCTAATGTTTGTGTAGTATTATGTTCAGCAGACTGTGTTCTTCTATTGTTGTGACTTAGATGACGTTCAGAGCACATTTTATGCCCAATTCATGCAAAACTCCACATAATCCCAAGGGGTTCACATACTTTTTCTTGCAACTGTATGTCAGGTATTCTATTTCTCTAGGGTTAGGAACCTTTCTTATACATGTCTTTTACAGACCCCATGGTGCCGGGAAGCGTCTATGTGCTCTTCCAAATTGAGAGACTGTCCCCACTGCTATGCTTTGGTGGAGACTCTTCCATTCCTTGACCTTGTGTCTGGGTTATTTGGTGTTTTACTGTTTTATGCTGCATATCATTGTTTTACCACTTGAACTGACGATAGCCATTTTCTGGGCTCGGTGTCTTTTGTCTCTCCCCTATTTCTTCCTTTTTTTCCTCACTTTTTTAAATTGTTTTTCTTTGAGGGTCATCTCGGGAATTTTTATTTGGTCCTGGATTCTCGATCTGGGGGGATGTGTGGGTCTCCCCATCGCTGTCTTGCATTTTTCTATGTCCACCTTAAAACCTAATAGTGGCATTGTTCCCTTACTCTCCGATAGTGTGCAGGTTTGGGATTCCCCTCTAAGCAACTCAAGGTTTTTTCTCATTATCTTCGCTGACTCTTCTCCACCTTCAACTCTCTACTCTCACGACCCCCACCTCCACCCAGCACCTCACTCACCGCCCTTGAGATTGCCAATCACTTCAAAAAGAAGATTGACACAATTCGCAAGGACATCACCACAACTCACACATCCTCTCAACCCGTCCCCTCTCACACAGCTACCCCCTCATCCCCCCTCTCCCTCGACATAACCTGCAGGGACTTCATCACTGCTCAAACTCCCTCCAACCCCGTTCCCCCTCACTCAGCTACCCCCTCATCACCCCTCTCCCATGGCCCCACCACTGCTCTGACCTCCACTTCCACCCCACCCTGCATTCCTCATACTGAAGCCCCCCCCAACACTTCACACCTTTGACCTTACTAACATCGAGGAAGTCTCCAAGATCCTCTCTGATGCCCGCCTCACCACCTGCCCCCTCGACCCTATCCCCTCACAACTGCTACGACCTCCCTCCCCCTCCATCCTACGCTCCCTCACCCACATCTTTAATCTCTCCCTCTCCTCAGGCACTTTCCCCTCCCCTCTGAAACATGCACACATCACCCCCATACTTAAAAAGCCCTCCCTGGACCCCAATGACCTGAACAACCTCAGACCCATCTCCCTGCTCCCATTTACATCCAAACTCCTCGAGCGCCTAGTCTACACCCGCCTAAGCTCTCACCTCAACGACAACCACCTCCTCGATCCCCTAGAGTCCGGCTTCCGTCCCCTACACTCCACCGAAACCTCCTTACTCAAACTCTCCAACGACCTGCTAACCGCCAAAGCTAATGGCCACTATTCAGTGCTCCTACTCCTTGACCTCTCTGCGGCCTTCCACACAGTCCACCACCCCCTCCTCCTCAAAAAACTACACTCCCTCGGCCTCAGAGATTCTGCTCTCTCCTGGCTCTCATCCTACCTGTCACAACGCTCTTTCAGCGATACCTATAATGCTACCACCTCCCCCTCACTCCCCCTCTCTGTTGAGGTCCCTCAAGGCTCCGTCCTCGGGCCCCTTCTCTTCTCCATCTACACCTCCTCTCTTGGCCAACTCATACACTCTCACGGCTTCAACTACCACCTCTATGCCGACGACACACAAATCTATCTCTCAACCCCCCACCTCACCTCCTCAGTCTCCGCCCGAATCACACACCTACTGAGCGACATATCAGACTGGATGTCACTCCACTTCCTTAAACTGAACCTCTCCAAAACCGAGTTTCTTGTCTTCCCCCCAGCCTGGACCCCACCCCCATTGACTTCTCCATCACATCCAACAATGCCAATATCAAACCCGCCCCGCAGGCCAGAGTACTTGGTGTCATTCTGGACTCCAACTTATCCTTCCAGCCCCAAGTCCAATCATTAACAAACTCATGCAGACTCCACCTCCGCAACATGCAGACTCCACCTCCGCAACATGCAGACTCCACCTCTGCAACATTGCCAATATACGTGCGTTCCTAACCCCAGAAACCACTAAACAGCTCATCCACTCCCTCATCATATCACGACTCGACTACTGCAACTCCCTCCTCACTGGCCTGCCTCACCGCTGGCTATCCCCGCTTCAGTCCATCCTGAATACGGCTGCCAGACTCATTCACCTTTCCAACCACTCCATCTCCGCCACCCCCCTCTGCCAATCCCTCCACTGGCTTCTGATTGCGCAACGGATCAAATTCAAAATCCTAACACTGACGTACAAAGCTGTCCACCATACTGCCCCAAACTACATCACTGACCTAATATCCAAGTGCCACCCAACACGCACACTCCGCTCCTCACAAGACCTCCTCTCTAGTTCCCTGATAACCAGCAATTGTCAGAGGAGGGATCAGCAGCGATCATCAGGGCACTGATGATCAGTGACCTGATGATCAGTGTCAAGCAGTGCCAGTCACCTTTGCCCTGCAGTTCTGCCCACAAGTGCCCAGCAGTGCCAGCCACCTGTGCCCATCAGTGCCCACCATTGCCGCCCAGCAGTGCCACCCATCAGTGCTCAGCAGTGTCGTCAGTCAGTGCCACCCATCAGTGCCACCTCAGTGCCTATGAGTGCTGCCTATCAGTGCCCAACATTGTTGCATATCAGTGCATCATCATCAGTGCTGCCTATAAGTGCTGCCTATCTGTGCCACCTCATCAGTGCCCATCAGTGCTGTCCATCAGTGCTGCCTATCATTGCTGCACATCAGTGCTGCCTATCAGTGCAGTCTCAGAAGCACACATCAGTGAAGGAGAAAAATTAACTGTTTGCAAAAATTTATAATAGAAAAAAAAAAAACTTTTTTTTCAAAATTTTTTCTAAATTTTTGTTTATAGCTCAAAAAATAAAACCCCCAGCAGTGAGTAAATACCATCAAAAGAAAACTCTATTCGTTTGAAAAAAATGGTAGAAGTTTAATATGGGTACAGTGTTGCATGACCGCGCAATTGTCATTCAAAATGTGACAACGCTGAAAGCTGAAAATTGTCCTGGACAGGAAGGGGATAGAACTGCCCGGTAGGCGAGGGGTTAAGTGTCTTACTTCTATGCTGTTAGCAGCGAGGATCACTATTGCTGAATATTAGAAGAGATCAATTATTCCGCTTCAATATGTTCACAACAAATGAGATTGGATCCTGATTAACGACAGACTCACCTGTGTTTTACATCATAATACCAACATGTGTGATAAAACGTGGGATCCGTGGAGTCCATACATCTCCGTGCCCTAGTACTTCCTGATTTGGCTCTCCTCTCTTCTCCTTCCCTCCTCTCCTCCCCTCCCCTTCCCTCTTCTCTTCTCTCCTCTTCCCTCCCCACTACCCTCTCCTCTCCCCTGCACTCCCCTCTCTCCTCCTCTCCCTTCCCCTCTCCCTTCCCCTCTCCTCTCCTCTCCCCTGCCCTCCCCTCACCTCTCCCCTCTCTTCCCCTCACCTCTCCCCTCCATTCCCCTCACCTCTCCCCTCCCCTCCTCTCCCCTCCCCTCACCACACCCCTCCCCTCTCCTCCTCTCACTTCACCTCTCCCCTCCCCTCCCTTCCCCTCCCCTCCCCTCCCCTCTCCTCTCCTCTCCCCTCCCCTCCCCTCTCCTCTCCCCTTCCCTCTCCCCTCCCTTCACCTCCCCTCTCCTCTCCTCTCCACTTCCCTCTCCCCTCCCCTCTACTCCCCTCTCTTCTCCTCCTCCTCCCCTCTACTCTCCTCCTCCTCTCCTCCCCTTTTCCCTCCCCCTTCTCTCCTCTTCTCTCCGTCTCCTCTCACCGGCCCTGCCCTCCCCTCTCGCCTCCTCTCCCCTCCCCTCTCCTCTCCCCTCCCCTCCCCCTACCCTCTCCTCCTCCTCTCCTCTCCACCTCCTCCCCTCCCCTCCTCTCTTCTCTTCTCTTCTCTTCTCTCCTCTCATTACTGTTACCCTCTTTTCTTCCTTTCTACTGTCTCTTTTATTTTCCCATGTTCTGGTGCTAGTTGGGTTCCATGTTGTATGTGTTGTGCACTATGTGTGGTGTGTATGATGAATGCTCTGTGTGATCCATATGTCTCCTATTATTGCTTCCCCTGTACAAGGTGGACTTAATGCTGGGAATGTTCTATGTGACGTCTCCAGTCATTATTGCACACATTTCCTGCTTCCCTGCGGGATGTCTGTTGTTTATTCATCCGCCTGTTTGTTAGGGATATTTCATAACTTATTTTATAACCAGACACTTGTCTATTATATTTTCTGTAACTTGAAAAATTTAGAAAATTTTTTTCGGAAAATAGTTGGTTGCAAAAGAGCTAGATTTATTTTTTCTCAGTTTTTCTTAGATATTTTTGATCTTTCATGGAAACCACAGGAATGGATATTTTAATGTTTCTCGGGGCTGCAGTTCCTCTGAACTCCACAAGGTGGTGATCTCACCTCTACCCAGAAAGGAAGTTATTGTAGAACAGAGGCAGGAAGTGATGTCAGGTATAGACAGGAAGTGATGTCAGGCACAGACAGGAAGTGATGTCAGGTACAGACAGGAAGTCATCTGCAATAAAGACAAGAAGTTCCGTACCATACGAAGCAGCGAGGAGACAGTGGTCGAAGTAGCAGCAGAGGAGGTAATAAGATGTTATTTTCTATTTACACCTAGTAACCCCCCATCATGTCCATCCTCTTCCTCCATAGTCACGTCCGTCCTCTTCCTCCATAGTCACGTCTGTCCTCTTCCTCCATAGTCATGTCCATCCTCTTCCTCCATAGTCACTGTGACGTCTTTTATCTCCAGCAGATGATGATACACACATATATAGTGTGGGAACCCAGATGAACCCCTTCAGGGGCAGAACATTCCCCCACTTCCGGGGCCGGAACATTCTCCTCATTGTGGAGATAAATTCTAGTAATATGGTCCTCTAAACAAACAGCACTGACAATAAATAGACTAGACAAGGACCATCCTGACCATACATGGCCTACAAAGGGCAATGATGACACTACACAGGCAGCCAATGGGCAATCATTACACTATGCAGCCAACACAATGATGGAGTGCCGGGGTCAGGAGTATGGAGCATAGAGCCCCTTACATTGCTGCTCAGGAGGAAGAAAACATTCCCCAGCCGGCCATGAAGAATATGTTCCATCATTGGTGTCAGAGGGAGGGAAATACTGAGGGGTCTGAGGGAAGTAGAGGAGCTGAGGGGTCTCTCAGGGGTTACTGAGGATGAGGGACTTTAGGTCCCCTAAGGGGTAGTGGAGCTCAAGGGTTTTGAGGGGGGAGAGTAGCTGAAGGAATCTGGTAGGATAGGGTTGGCGGGGAGCAGGGCTCTGAGGGAAGAGAAGGTTGTAGAGCTCAGGGGAACTCTGAGGTAGGGAGGGGGGCTCTTGGTCTCTGATTGTCCTCTTACCTGCACTTACTTTCCAGACCTTCTTACAGAACTCCTACCAGGAAAGGAAGACAACCTTCACCTTCTTACCATCTCACTGGTCAAATAATGTATTCCAAGATACCAAGTGGAATGAAGGACAGTCCTTCACCCCTTGGTGGGAACTTATTCTTAGAGGAGGATTGTTGGTGTATTATCGACTAAAAGGTAGTCAGGGGTCAGTGCTGAACATCTTCTGGAGACATTCCAATTCCTTCCCATGACACAGGCTCTGGCAGTGCCAGGTGCTGGAATTCAGAGCCCCAGGAACCCACCACCACTCTGTACAATGTCCTGGATGCTACAGTATACTTGGTAACCAAACCTGTCCCCCTCCTGTCCTCCTTCTACCCATACTAGGCTGTCATTGGAGGGAAGAGAACAGGCTCCTCCCCCACAGCTCTCTACTCCACCAGCAACATCCTCCTGCTATCCCATCCAAGCTCTTCTTTTACTGCACAGAGTGACAGTGACATCACTCCTGTCAGTCAGCAGGCTGCCAGAGATTGGAGCCTTGCAGCCGGAGTTCTGCCAATTATCCTGATTATCCAGCAACTCCGGCCAAAAGTCAGTAAGTTCCCCTTCCTGGACATCATGATAAGCTGACATTGACCTCACAGCACTGCCTCAGAGCAAACAGGTCATAGGAAGGATCATATTTATCATTCCTTGTCTGCAGATCTAAAACTCATCAAAACCAGTTCAGAGACCATACAAACCCAACAGAGAAAAGGGGATTTCTGATCTGGCAGGACAAGAGGGTCCTGGGACCTCAAATATGCATCAAACACTAAACAGTCCAAACTAAATATCTTCCCATGGGGGGAGTAGTTCTTCACTGTCCAGCAACCCTCCTATTCCCCCCTCACATCCACATCCTATTATTGTGTGACCAATACCATCCAAATCATTCTTACTTTCATTTCCCAAAGTTATCCGTCTACAAGGAGACCTGTATAGATCACATGATGGCACCAATGAGGATGGAGGAGGACCGGAGTCACATGACTGAGAAGATACTAAACCTCACCCTGGAGATCATCTACCTGCTGACCGGAGAGGTGAGGAGGATTCTGGGAGGTCACATGACATCACTCTTATCTCTATTAATAAAACACAGACCTGACCGGAGAGGTGAGGAGGATTCTGGGAGTCTAACATGATATTCCTATTGGTTCCACAATATAGAGAGTTCCTCTTCTGAAGTCAGGTGATCATATGACCATCACAGAGCCTCCATGTGACTCCCTAAACCCTGAGAGACACAACATGCAGAAGATTCTAGAAGTCACCAAGAAGATGATGGAGCTGCTGACTGGAGAGGTGAGCGGTGCCGGGAATTCTGGGATATTCTCCAGTAACAGACAAGGGATGTGTCTGGATGGTGACTGTATCATTGTGTGTGTCAGGTTCCTATAAGGTGTCAGGGTGTCACTGTCTATTTCTCCATGGAGGAGTGGGAGTATTTAGAAGGACACAAGGATCTCTACAAGGACGTCATGATGGACAATCAGCCGCCCCTCACATCACCGGGTAAGAGGAGACTTTATTGTAAAGGAGAGAGCAGTACGGAGGATCCACCTAGATCCCCCATCATCTGATAAACACATAGAAACAATGGATTCAGTCAGTGTGTGTGTTTCCTACAGATGGATCCAGTCATGGGAACCCACCAGAGAGATGTCCCCGTCCTTTGTATTCCCGGGATTCCACACAGGAAGGTCACACCATCCCTCACTATTACAAGGTGGGTGGGATGGAGCATCTAGAACATGGACTTGTGGAGACAATGTGTGGAGTTTTTTTTATGTGACCTTATATTTTACAGATGATATTTTCTCTCATTTCCTTGATTTAGAGTGGAGATCCAATCGATATAGAATTTGAGGTGAAAGCAGAAGAAGAAGAGGCGTATGTGAGGGATGATCAGCAGTCTATGGAGGAGGATGGAATAACGGGGACATTTATAGAGGAGGACACTCCTACAGAGATCAGCACAGGTGGGTCATGAACACTAAATCCATTCCTCCACCCATACTGCTCACTGATTGGTCCAGAGTAGGGCGAGGACTGGGTGATATCAGCCTGTAATACCCTGGTCACTTTCCTGAGCTGTGTTTCCCATCCTGCCTGTTGTGGGCGGAGTCCTGGTTTGGGGGAACCAATCAGCTCCTGTCTAGTAATCCTCTTTGTCTTTGTATTTTAGTCCATGGCCGGGAGATGAGGAAAACCTCCGAGGATTGTCTCACTTTGTCTCCAGACTGGAAAGTAGAAGATTAGGACATCACACAGTATAGTCCAGGAGAAAACCCGGCTCCCTCCAATGTCCATCCGGCACCACCCAGTGTAGATGGACCATCGGATTCTTCGTATCCTGAGGAACCTCAGACTGTGCAGGACTGGGCCAGCCTTCCAACAGGGAAGAGCTTCTCCTGTAATGAGTGCGGGAAGGGTTTCCATTATAAATACCATCTTAATGTGCATAAAAGATCTCACACGGGGGAGAAGCTGTTTTCCTGTCCTGAGTGCGGGAAATCTTTTTCTAATAAGTCATATCTTTACACACATCAAAGATGTCACATGGGGGAGAAGACATTTTCCTGTCCTGACTGTGGGAAATGTTTTCCTCAAAAGTCCAATCTTTACAGACATCAGAGATGTCACACTGGGGAGAAGCCGTATTCCTGTCCTGAGTGCGGGAAATATTTTTCACAGAAGTCTAATCTTTACACACATCAGACATCTCACACAGGGGAGAAGCTCTATTCTTGTCCTGAGTGTGGGAAATGTTTTTCACGGAAGTCCGATCTTTACATACATCAGACATCTCACACGGGGGAAAAGCCGTATTCCTGTCCTGAGTGTGGGAAATGTTTTTCACGGAAGTGCAATCTTTACACACATCAGAGATCTCACACGGGGGAGAAGCCGTATTCCTGTCCTGAGTGCGGGAAATGTTTTTCACAGAAGTCCGTTCTTTACACACATCAGAGATCTCACACGGGGGAGAAACCGTATTCCTGTCCCGAGTGCCGGAAATGTTTTTCACGGAAGTCCAATCTTTACACACACCAGAGATCTCACACACGGGAGAAGCCATATTCCTGTCCTGAGTGCGGGAAATGTTTTTCACAGAAATCCCATCTTATTGCACATCAGAGATGCCACACGGGGGAGAAGCCGCATTCCTGTCCTGAGTGCGGGAAATGTTTTTCAACGAAGTCCAATCTTTACAGACATCAGCGATCTCACACAGGGAAGAAGCCACTTTCCTGTCCTGAGTGAGGGAAGTGTTCCTCACTGAAGTCCTGTCTTCCCATACACCAGGGGTCCCACACAACCCTGGAGGTGTATTAGTGCCTTGAGTGCGGGAAATGTCTTCTAGATGAATGTTGCTGGACATCCCAGGTCTCATGTGGGGAAGAAGCACCCCCTGATATACACCTCAGATATACTCCATGGCTGATCTTCATCATGGAAGAAACAGTTGATAAGGAGATGAGAGGCCCCCAAAGACATGGATGAAGTGCAGTAAATGTCGGGGTGCAGAGTGGTCAGTAGATCCTGGAAATGAAGGACACAACTTCAGCCCTTCTTGGGTGTCGGAGTTGCGTTTCCTGATAATGATATAGCGGGTTACAGAGCTAGAAGCCGGGAGAGCCCAGATCTCGTTATCGGGGAACTTTACACAGACAACAAGAACTTCTGAAGTTGATGTCCTTCATTTCAAGGCTCTACAGAACAGTGTTGACCCCGAAGTGTCTCTCTGTCTTCAGTCCATCCTTCTCCCATCCCCCAACAGGAGGGAAGGAGAACTCCGCCCCAAACTAGGGGGGAACTTTCCTCTCATTATTTCCCTTGGCTTCTGTGTGGGTTTGGGTGGTTGGAGGAGTGCGGCACGAGAGGGAACACAGCTTGTTGTTCTATGTCTACATATGGGGTCTGGGTAGAGGGGATCCACCGGAAAATATTTCTACTCTTTGATTTTGTGCAAATCGTTTCTATTTTCACTTTGAAGGGGGATATTATGTGTGGTTTGTAAAAGGGATTGGCCCAATAGATACCACCCCACTTAGAGAATAGATGAAGTAATATGACCAGCATTCATTCAGCCATGTCACATGTTGGTCTTTTTTTTTTATATTTATAAATATTTATTAGGTTTCAATCAGATATAATTAACAAGCATTTCTTCATAAAATAATCATTATATTCCTCTTAATTTATTTAATTCCCACAACCCAAATCCCTCCAAAGGCCCCTCCCCGCCCACACCTATCCCAGTGTCCCCCCTCCCCCCTCCATCCCACTCTGCCGCTTCTTTTCAAATCCAAAAGAGAGAGAAAAAAAAAAAAAATAGATATACATATAGCGCAATCCCTTTTTTTTTTTTTTCTTTTTTTTTTTTTCTAAGTCTCATTTCTAAAAATCATTATTCATCAAGAGTTCTTGTCTAAATACTTCCCATTTTCCCCACTTTTTATGATATATCTCCATCCCATCTATGTGTGTATAATAAAGTCTTTCCATCTCACATAACTGATTCATTCTGATCAACCAATCTTCTTCCGTCGGGACCTCCCTTTTTTTCCAGAACTTAGGAATCAAGCTTTTAGCTGCATTCAGAAAGTGCCAAATCCCTGAGTCCTTATATGATCTTACTGTGAGCTCAGATATATGAAGGAGGCATAACTCTGGGTCCAATCCAACATCGATCTTAGTAATTTTTCTCATTAAATGGACGATTTTCCCCCAAAACACCTGTATCTTTGAACATTCCCACCATATGTGATATAGTGTACCTACTTCACCACAGCCTCTCCAACATAATGGGGAGTTCTCCCTACTCATCTTGTGCTCCACACTCGGTGCAATGTGCCATCTAACTAAACACTTATAATTTAGTTCCACTTCTCTCATACTAATATTTTCGTGGATTAATCTAAGCATATTCCTCTGTTGCTCCTCACTGATCTCCCTCCCCATATCTTTTCCCCATTTCTCTATATAAATTAATTTTGTGTCAGTGTCTAGTGCCGTTAAGATTCTATATATTTTAGCAACCCCATGTCTCCCATCTCCCCGTGTGTCTAACAGACTTTCAAATAGATTCCAATCCTTTTTTGTTCTCACCGGTTTTGGGAGGCTCTCAAAAAAATGTCTTAATTGGTGGTATCGAACCTCGTCCATTCTACTAAAAACCTCTCCCTTTAATTTCACCATCTCTCTATAAGATCTTAATTCCTCCCCCACCATTATATCTCTCAATTGCGCATCCTGTTTAATAATCCAATTCCCCGTGATATCTTCCTTCCCCGGTGCAAAGTAATCTGTATTTTTAAGTGGCATTAACTGTGAGTTAAAAACCCAACCCCTTTGTCTGTGTAACATCTGCCAAACTTTTAAAACAATAAAAGTGTATGTACTTGTGTTAACATCTAGTCCACGGTAAGGTGTAGGTAACCATATAATTCTATTCAGATTGGACCCGCTCAGTATATTTTCAATTTTGACCCAACTTTTCCCCGGGTTATGAGTCCAGTCAAAGATTCTCGCGATCAAGGTTGCTTTATAATATCTCTTAAAATCTGGGAGCCCCAAACCTCCTCTCTCTTTAATTCTAGTCAGCGTTTCATAACATATCCTCGGTTTTTTTTTCCTCCATATATATCCCAAGAGCATTTTCCTTAGTGTCCTAAAAAAGACCTCTGGAAGTTTAATTGGGATCATTTGAAACTTGTATAGGACTTTGGGCAAAATTATCATTTTTATCAGGTTTATACGGCCCATCCAAGATGGATTTCCAGTTCCCAACCTCTTCAATTCCTCTTTTAACTCATTTAAAAGTGAGATGTAATTAATCTTATACATATTATTAGTTGAGGCAGACAATTTTACCCCTAGGTACTTTAGTTCTTTCTCTCTCCACACAAAGGGGAATTCTTCTTGTATTTTTTCTTTTTCACTATTTTTAAGATTTATATTTAAAATTTCTGATTTTGTTGGATTAATTTTTAAGTTTGATATTTCCCCATACTCTTTCAGTGTTTTCATTAAGTTTGGTAGAGAAATACGAGGGTTTCCAACGAAAAACAATAAGTCGTCCGCATAGGCCGCTACCTTATGTTCTCTATCACCTATCTTTATTCCTTTTATATTGATGTTCTTTCTTATCATTGACAACAATGGCTCCAGGGACAAAACGAACAATAGTGGGGATAGGGGGCATCCCTGTCTAGTTCCATTTGACATCCTAAAGAGCTCCGATCTTCCTCCATTTACCAAGACAGTGGCTGTGGGGCTTTTATATAGATTACCAATCCACTTCCTAATTCTGTCCCCCAGCCCCAACTCCACCAAGGTGTCCATCATAAAGCTCCAATTCACTCTATCAAATGCTTTTTCTGCATCAATTGACAATAATATTACTGGGGTCTTCTCTTTTTTTCCCCTCTTGTATAAGCAATAATGATCTTAATCCGTTGTCTCTACCCTCCCTTCCCGGGACAAATCCCACCTGATCCCCGTGTATCCATTCTGGCAACAAGACCTTAAGCCTGTTTGCCAGAACTTTCGCAAACAGTTTTGTGTCTACATTCAGCAGCGCAATGGGTCTATAGCTTGCACACTGAGAAGGGTCTTTATCTTCCTTGTGGATTAAGACTATGTTGGCCTGTAAGGACTCTCCCCTAATTTCCAACTTATCTCCAAGGGTGTTCATATAGGTCTTCAATCTAGGTATTAATAACTCTTTATATTTTTTATAATATTTTACAGTAAACCCATCTGGGCCCGGACTTTTCCCCACCACTGTATCCTTCAATGCTATTTCTATTTCTTCTGACGTGATTTCTGAATCCAAAGAATTCAGTTGAATTTTGCTTAATTTTGGTAGACCTGCATTTTTTAGAAATATACTTCTTTTTTCTTTATTTACTGTATCAATGTTATTGGGGGTGTCCTGGGGTATTATGTTGTATAATTCACTATAATAATCTTTAAATACTCTAGCGATTCTTTTAGTTGAGTGGACCATTTCGCCCTTGGAGTTTCTTATTTTTTCTATATAATTCCTATTTTTCTTTTCTCTCAATGCCCTCATTAGGTGTTTTCCCGGTCTATCTCCCCATCTATACCTTTCGCTTGTTAATTTATTAAAGACTCTTCTTTTTTCTTCCTCCATTATCCTCTCTAATTCATCTTTCTTTTTTGTTATCTTCTGCCTTATTTCTTTCAAGATGTTCCTTTTGTGGGCCTGTTCCAGATCAGCTATTTCATTTAAAAGTCTATTGATCTTTTCTCTCCTTTCTCTTTTCTTTTTTGCCCCTATTGCGATAAGTAGTCCTCTGATATAGGCTTTATGAGCTTCCCACAATGTTGCAACCGAAACTTCCTCAGTGTCATTCTCTTCAAAATATCTTTCAATTTCTGTTTTAATCTTTTGGTTGACCTCCTCGTCCAATAAAAGTGCTTCATTCATCCGCCACATAAAACCACCTTTGTCTTCACTACCCCATCTTAACTTCATTGCAACCGGAGAGTGGTCTGAAATAGAACTCCCTCCAATCATAACCTCTGCCACAGAGTCTATAAATTGATGTTCTACCAATACATAATCCAATCTGGAGTACGTCTCGTGAACATGTGAGTAAAATGTGTAATCTCTATCCTTCATATGCCTAATTCTCCATATATCCACCAGCTGACACTCATTTAATGATTTCTTTAATAATCTCAGGGACCTATATTCCTCTTTCCTCACTTGGGAGGTAGAATCCAGCCGTGGATCCATACAAAGGTTAAAATCCCCCGCTACTATCAATCGACCTCTTTTAAAATCCATCAGCCTCTGCAATACTTCCCTTAGGAATATCTCTGGTTTCTTATTTGGGCAATATATACTAGCCACTGTACAATCAATATCCTGCAACTTACCCCTTAGGAACAAAAACCTACCCTCTGGGTCTGTTATTCTCTTCTCCACATCAAACCTAATATTTTTTGCAAACCCTATAGCTACCCCTTTTGCTCTTCTAATTGGTGAGTCCGCATAATACCATGTCGGAAAATATCTTGAGCGCAGCCCAATCTTAGATTCCAAATCCAAATGTGTCTCCTGCAAAAAAACCACTGAGGCTGTCCTGTGTTGTAACTCCTTCAATAATCTAAATCTCTTTCCGGGGCAGCTTAGTCCCTTTACATTAAAGGTTACAAACTGAACTTCTTCCATGTTGGCCTCCTCTTTCTTTTCTCTCTCTTTCCTCTACCCGTTCTCTTGCCCTTACCCCTCCTATGCAGAGTATTACCCATCCATCTCCCCCCACTCCCCATCTCCCCCGCCCTCCTCCCCCCCACATCCCACCCCCCCCTCCCCCCCTCCTCCAGGCCTCCTCTGCCTATGGATCTTTATCCACCTTAGATCCCTACCTCAGGGGTTCAACTCCTCCCATGACCGCACACCCCCCCCTCCTCCCCCGTGTCCCTTTATCCATTGCTTCTCTATTTCTTTTTCTAACCGGCTGCCAATTTTCTTCCTCCAGATTATATACCTCTCCCTCCTCCCCTTCCCAACCCGGGATCTCTAGTTTCTGTATGTCAAATTTATCACAGAAATCCCCCACATCTTCTGGGAACCTCAGGACCGCTGTAATTCCTTCCCTCCATCCAATTAAACCCGCTGTACGACCCCATCTATAGTTCACATTATGCTTTTTCAATACTTCCAATAGGGGTTTCAATAATCTCTTTTTCCGCAAAGTCTCTGCTGTTAAGTCCGCAAAAATTTGGATGTTTTTCCCTTCATATACAATACTTGTTCTTCCTTTCACCTTTTTCCATATCTCTTCTTTATCCCCGTGACTATGAAATTTAACAATTATGTCTCTTGGTTTCTCTACTCCTTTTTCTCGTTGAGACCTTCCTATCCTATATACTTCATCCAATTTACATATCGCCATGTCCTGATTATCCATTATGAAGGTCAAAATTTTGCCAATTAACTCTTTTAAATCTTCCCCCATGGACAGCTCTGGGACACCTCTCACTCTTAGATTGTTCATCCTTGCTCTGTTTTCTTGTTGTTCCATCATATAAAGCAGTCTTTTTAGGTCCTTTCTATTGTCTATTATCCCTTTTTTCAAGTTTGGAATAATTTGGGCATGCTTTTGAACTTTCTCCTCCGTTTCCTCCACCCTAGTTAACAATTGCTCCAGATCTTCCCGAATTATACCCATCTCCTGCTTTATTGATATTTCCAGACCTTTAAACATCTCCGCCATTTCCTTTTTATTTGGTATTTGAAGATCCCTTTCAAGTTCTCTCGTCTCAATGCCTTCCATTGATTGTTGGCTGTTATACACCGGACCCAGGGAAAGTCTCGGGCTGTTATCCAGGCTTATTTCCAATTCACTCTTTTCACTGATTCCCTGGGATCTATCTGGCGTGAGATTTCCCTGTGTCGTAAATTTTTTAATCGTGCCAGATTGGGGGTTCCTAGACCCAACCCCTTTAGTGTTTTTACCTTTCATAATTATTTTTGAAGTTTTATCCCTCCTCCTTTCCTTATAATCTGTCGGATCTTTGAACCCACCCTAGAACTCTCCGAATTCAAAGTCCAAATTCCTTAAACAGCAGATGCAGAGCAAGGGAGAGAGAGAAAAAAAAAAACAAACACTCTGCAGTGGAACTACTGTTATCACTCACCCTCCAAGTTGTAATGTACTTCAGGGTGCGAGTCTCTTCTGTGGCGATCTTCTCCTGGGGGGTTACTCTTTGTGATGTTAACTTCTTCTTCTAGGAACAATATGCGATTTCCCAATGATGTGGAAATAAAGGCTAGAGATGTATCTATAGTTGCGTAAAGATAGTATAATTTGTTAACAGGGTGGAATAATTATATGAGGTGATATAGAGGTATGGAGGAGGGAGGTAAGGAGTATAATATTATAGTTCGATGATATATATAATCTCACGGAAACAGTGGCAGTACTGAGGCAGTATATCTGTGTTCCACCCTCGGGGTACCCGATCACGGGTTTCTCTCCTCACTGGGCTAGCTGGGCTTCTCCACTCTTAATGTGTCTGTCTCCCAGGGTATAAGCCAGGTGAACAGGCGTCTCTCTCGTGTGGCTGCACCGTCCTAGCCGTCTCCTGACAGCCGCACTCCTCGTCGCTCCGTCACCGCCAATAACCCCAGGGGAGCAGGAGCCTTTTCCAAAGCCTCTAGGGGAAGCCTGGAGATTCACTGAGTCCAAGGGAAACTGGTATGGGGTGCTAGGGATGCACTTACCCAGACCACCGCGGGGCCTTCCGATCGACAGCCGGCTTTGTTCCGGCCTTCGGCTTCCCGAAACGCCGGCCGGCCGGCAACTCTGTCTCCCAGTGATCCTCCGCGGCAGCACACGTGACTGCTGTCTCCCGGCAACCGCTCTCCTTCTCTCGCCACTACCGCGAGATGATCCCCGGGGAAGCGGACGCTTACTGTCACAGTCCAGGCTCGGCTCCCCACAGTCTCCAAAAAGCTTCCTCAGCCAAGCAGGTGGGTCCACATATCTCCGGGGCAGCCAGTCCACAAACAGGGACACTTGAGGAGGAGATAGTCGAGGGAGGTTAACGGAGAGTGTTCACTCTACACTCTCCATTGCCGCCATGATCAGGCTCCACCCCCCACAAAAAGTCTGAACTGTTGTCTCTTGTTTTTACTAGCGGCTTGTTCTAAGACCCAGAACCTTGTCATGGCTGTGACATGCTCACATTGTTTTTCCAAAACTTCAATTTCTGCCTTTTGGTGGGTGGCTTTAGCGTCTTTCTCTGCTGCCTGAGCCTCCATTCCTGCTTTCGTATGTGCGGCCTGAGCCTCCATTTGTGAGGCCTGAGCCTCCATTTCTGCGGCCTGAGCTTCCATTTGTGAGGTCTGAGCTTCCATTTCTGCGGCCTGAGCTTCCATTTCTGCTTTCGTATGTGCAGCCTGAGCCTCCATTTCTGCAGCCTGAGCTTCCATTTCTGCTTTCGTATGTGCAGCCTGAGCCTCCATTTCTGCAGCCTGAGCTTCCATTTCTGCTTTCGTATGTGCAGCCTGAGCCTCCATTTCTGCAGCCTGAGCTTCCATTTCTGCTTTCGTATGTGCAGCCTGAGCCTCCATTTCTGCAGCCTGAGCTTCCATTTCTGCGGCCTGAGCTTCCATTTCTGCTTTCTTTTGTGCGGCCTGAGCCTCCATTTCTGCGGCCGGAGCCTCCATTTCTGCGGCCTAAGCCTCCATTTCTGCTTTCTTTTGTGCGACCTAAGCCTCCATTTCTGCGGCCGGAGCCTCCATTTCTGCTTTCTTTTGTGCGACCTAAGCCTCCATTTCTGCGGCCGGAGCCTCCATTTCTGCGGCCTGAGCCTCCATTTCTGCGGCCTGAGCCTCCATTTCTGCTTTCTTCTGGGTGAAAGCTGCCTGAATTTTAGAATCTTCATCATCAGCACGGCTTTTATTAGTTGCTGACTGAGTGCAGAGAACCTTGATTGTATGGATTGGGAAGATGTTGAGGAGTGTCTAGTAGACGCAGAGCGATCAGATCTGGATTCATGGAGATGTTATTCTCACTTCTGCCTCTGTCTTTGTTCTCACCACTAAATTGTCTCTACAAGATTGAGCTCCTGAACCCCTCAATCCTCCAATGACTCCTGAGTTGTACGGCTGTAACAGACCAATATATGTAACACAGTCTTTTATAATTCTCAGAGGCAACATTCAATTGCTGGATAGCGCCCTCTAGTTGTAATGACTCATGAGATTGTTGGGGGAGGGGCAGACATGCGTTTACCAGTATTACACCACAAATCATTAATATTACACAGCAATTCTGACTGGTCAGCATTAAGATTTTCTTGCACTTTAACTGACAATTGTGCGGTCATGCAACGCTGCACCCTAATGAATTTTACCTCCCTAAAAAAAATCTAATTTCATCCTAAATTTCAACCAATATGTATTCTGCTCCATGTCTTTGGTAAAAATAATCCCAATACGTGTAAATTAATTGGTTTATGTGAAAGTTATAGCGTCTACAAATGGTGGTGTAAATACTGGGATTTTTTTTATACTAGTAATGGTCAGTGACTTATAGCGGGACTGCAGTGAGCATTCTGACACTGGAGGGAACTGACTTGGTGTCACTGACATCTCCAGTGACACCAATACAGTGATCAGTGCTAATAAAAAGCACTGACTGTACTAATGGCACTGGGGAGGAAGGGGTAAACATCTGAGGCAATAAAAGGGTTAACTGTGTGCTGTTTCACTATGGGGGCTGTGTGTGTGCTTCACTGTGCGCACACTGCTATGCAGAGCCATACAAAGCAGTGCGCAGGAGCTAACAGGGGAGAGATCTGTATTGTTTATACACAGATATCACCCATCGGTGAAACACAGCAATCACCGGGTGCCGGCAGGGAATCACTTTCCAGGACCCATTGATTGACAGCTGAGGCCACCAATAGTGCATGCACATGTAGCTCACGTGTGCCCCCTACCCTGAATTGAAAAATCATGTATATATACATGATATTACACACCCCTGCTGCCCTGTAGCAGTATTTCTGCTATAAGGTGGCGGTTAATATATTTATTAATATACATTTTTAACACACACTTTTTTTTCTCTCAGAAAGGACAGAGATACAATGTATAATATAATGTATATAATGATACAATGTATAATATAATGTATATAATAATACAATGTGTAATAGAATGTATAATATAATGTGTAATATAATGTATAAAGTGAGACAATGTGTAATATAATGTATATTAAGAGACAATGTGTAATAGAATGTATATAATGATACAATGTGTAATATAATGTATAATATAATAATAATAATACAATCTATAATATAATGTATATAATAATAATACAATCTATAATAAAATGTATATATTGATTCAATGTATAGTATAATGATACAATGTATAATGGAATGTATATAATGATACAATGTATAATAGAATGTATATAATGATACAATGTATAATAGAATGTATATAATGATACAATGTGTAATATAATGTATATAATGATACAATGTATAATGGAATATATATAATGATACAATGTATAATAGAATGTATATAATGATACAATGTATAATAGAATGTATATAGTGATACAATGTATAATAGGATGTATATAATGATACAATGTGTGATATAATGTATATAATGATACAATGTATAATAGAATGTATATAATGATACAATGTATAATAGAATGTATATAATGATACAATGTATAATGGGATGTATATAATGATACAATGTGTAATATAATGTATATAATTATACAATGTATAATATAATGATACAATGTATAATGGAATGTATATAATGATGCAATGTATCTCTCTCCTCCATTCAGAGAGAGAAAACAAGGGGGTGGGTTTCATAGTGACTGATCACTGTGATAGCCAATCAGAGGCTATCACAGTGATCATGTGACCCTGAATTGAAAGTTCCATGACCCGGGGCTCTCAGTGACACCCCGATCTTTGTGCTGGGAGTGCGCCGTGCGGTGTGCTTCCGGCACAAAGACAGGTACACAAATTAGCGGCCCCACAAACAAATCCCAGGTCTGGTCTGAGAGGCCACTACTTTGCGTGCGCTCAGCATGCAGCACTATGACACCAGCCATTGATTTAAAATGGGAAATTCTGCATTTGGCCTTTAGATGGCGCTAAGTATCCTAAGAATTCTCACCATCCAATAGACAAATGTGGTATTTTCCATGTGAAATGGATGGAAACCCTTCAAGCAGCTCAGCAAAGATCCTCCTACCATTGGTCCCCCCATCCCATTCACACAGAAGGAATGGACTGTACCGGCACTTCTACCTGGGGGAGTTGTTGTTCCATTTATTAATAGACTCCTAAATGTCAGGAGACGATTATTTATTGTATTTATTATTAATACTTCCCTACCCGGCCAATTCTGACATTCCGACATGTAAAAGTCATTATTTGCTGGGAAATGACTGAGAGCCCCCAAATATTATATGTAAGCAGAGACCCTGGAGAGTAACATGGTTGCTGGTACAATATTTGTCGCTCCGTATTTCTGCAGATTTTTTTTAATGCACAATTTTTAGAAAATAAACTTTACCTAATGTTAGTGCAGCAAACACAATATAATACCGTTTTTGGGGGTAAAAAATGATGTTATGCCGAGTAAATAGATACCTAACATGTCACGCTTTAAAATTGCAAACGCCAGTGGAACGGCACCAAACTACGGGGCCTAAATACCCCCCATAGGTGTCACTCAGGATACCAGTGTAGAGTTACACAGGAGGTCTGATGCCGGAATTATCGCTCCCACTCTGACATCTCCAGCCATACCTGTGTGGAGACACGTGTGGTGAGAACACCGTTTACAATGCATGGTGGACTTCTGTATGTGTTAGCCTTTGTGTGCATACACGGGGGGGGGGGGGGGGTGCTTTCATTTTTTTATTATTTCTTAAAGTTTTTTTCTATTTTTACACTGTCCAAATTTTTTTCAGGACTTTTATTGCTATCAGACAGGTTCTCTTTCTCTGTACTGAGACATCTGGGGTCTATTGGACCCCCAGATCCCAATCTGACCATAAAAACATCCAATCAAACCAAGATCAGTTCATTCTGATGCTTTCACAAGCTGGAAATGTCTTGTTTACATCTGAGTGACTCTGGAAGTGACACATTCCTCGTTCCTTCTACATCCACGGGGGTTCCTTTATCCAGATCACAGCTCACCTCCTCATAGATTGTTAATAGGTTGGTCTGACAAGAACGATCTTTTCCCATAAATCCATGCTGGGTACTACTAATGATACTATGTTCATCAGCAAATTCTTGGGTATGGTCCCTTATCATCCCTCCAATAGTTTACAAACTATTGATGTTAGGCTGACTGGCTTGGAGCTTCCAGATACAGTTGTGGCCAAAATTATTCAACCCCCAATGCTGTAAAGGGGTTTAGGGACTATAGTGTACATTTGGAATTGTATTCAGAATCAAATCCTACAAGGACGTTGTAACTACCCAAATGCAACTAAAATGACATCAATTGTTTATGTAATACAGTAGTAAATGGTTCTTATGTGGTTTCTTCATTGCCACAATTATTCAACCCCTTAAAGACTACCACTCTGAAGAACAGAGGTTCATACAGGTGCTTTCCATCAGGTATTGAAAACACCTGTGGATGTCACCGAGCAGCAATCAAGCATAATAAGCACCAATTAGGCAGCTTTAAAATGACTGTGATACTCAGCTCCTTCTAGACATTTACTGGTGTGGTTACAAACATGGTGAAGGCAAGAGAATGGTCCAGGAAGACAAGAGAAGAGGTGATTTCTCTTCACAGGAAGGGCAATGGCTATAAGAAGATTGCAAAGATGTTAAACATACCAAGAGACACCTTAGGAAGCATCATTCGCAAATTCAAGGCAAAGGGCACTGTTGAAACGCTACCTGGTCGTGGCAGAAAGAAGATGCTGACTTCGACTGCTGTGCGCTACCTGAAGCGTAGAGTGGAGAGAAGTCCCCGTGTGACTGCTGAGGAACTGAGAAAAGATTTGTCAGATGTGGGTACAGAAGTTTCAGCCCAGACAATAAGACGCACACTGCGTAATGAAGGCCTCCGTGCCAGAACTCCCAGGCGTACCCCCTTGCTGTCTCCAAAGAATAAGAAGAGTCGACTGCAGTATGCCAAAAGCCATGTGGACAAACCACAAAAGTTGTGGGATAGTGTTCTGTGGACTGATGAAACAAAATTAGAACTGTTTGGGCCCATGGATCAACGCTATGTTTGGAGGAGGAAGAACAAGGCCTATGATGAAAAGAACACCTTGCCTACTGTGAAGCATGGTGGAGGGTCAATCATGCTTTGGGGCTGTTTTGCTTCTGCAGGTACAGGGAAGCTTCAGCGTGTGCAAGGTACCATGAATTCTCTTCAGTACCAGGAGATATTGGATGGAAACGTGATGCAGTCCGTCACACACCTGAGGCTTGGGAGACGTTGGACCTTTCAACAGGACAATGATCCCAAGCATACCTCCAAGTCCACTAGAGCATGGTTGCAGAGGAAAGGCTGGAACATTTTGGAGTGGCCATCGCAGTCACCAGACTTAAATCCGATTGAGAACCTCTGGTGGGACTTAAAGAAAGCAGTTGCAGTGCGCAAGCCTAAGAATGTGACTGAACTGGAGGCCTTTGCCCATGAAGAATGGGCGAAGATACCCGTAGATCGCTGCAAGACACTTGTGTCAAGCTATGCTTCACGTTTAAAAGCTGTTATAACTGTAAAAGGATGCTGTACTAAGTACTAAGATTGAATGTCACTTGGGGGTTGAATAAAACTGATAATGCTGTGAGCACAGAAAAGACATTTGTGGTTATTTCATTATAACTGTTATGTTATATTTGTCTGACCTACAAGTGCCTCTTTAATGTAAATGTAAGCAAGATGACTGAATGATCAAAAGCAATGTCAAACTGGCCAAAACACTCAATTTCAGTGGGGGTTGAATAATTTTGGCCACAACTGTATGTATCTCGGTCCTTTCTGGAATACTGGAACCACGTTAGATTTTCACCAATCTGCTGCCACCATTCCGGTCAGTAAGCTTTCCTAAAGATGAGGAATGACTATCAATTACCTGGCTACATTCCTTGAGGACTCTCAGATGCAAGCCATCTGGTCCTGGTGATTCATTCATTTATTTTTTTTAGACCTTCTAGTCTTTTGTAAGGGACTGCTACACTGACCACTGATATAAGGGGGTCCTTCTGCCATTGGTCACAAATGTAAGGGACCACTACACTGACCACTGATATAAGGGGGTCCTTCTCCCATTGGTCACCAATGTAAGAGACCACTACACTGACCACTGACATAAGGGAGTCCTTCTCCCATTGGTCACCAATGTAAGGGACAAATACAATGACCACTGATATAAGGGGTCCTTCTCCCATTGGTCACCAATGTAAGGGACCACTACACTGACCACTGATATAAGGGGGTCCTTCTCCCATTGGTCACCAATGTAAGGGACCAGTACACTGACCACTGATATAAGGGGTTCCTTCTCCCATTGGTCACCAATGTAAGGGACCACAACACTGACCACTGATATAAGGGGGTCCTTCTCCCATTGGTCACCAATATATGGGACCACTACACTGACCACTGATATAAGGGGTCCTTCTCCCATTGGTCTCCAATGTAAGGGACCACTACACTGACCACTGATATAAGGGGTCCTTCTGCCATTGGTCACCAATGTAAGGGACCACTACACTGACCACTGATATAAGGGGCCCTTCTCCCATTGGTCACCAATGTAAGGGACCACTACACTGACCACTGATATAAGGGGTCCTTCTGCCATTGGTCACCAATGTAAGGGACCACTACACTGACCACTGATATAAGGGGTCCTTCTCCCATTGGTCTCCAATGTAAGGGACCACTACACTGACCACTGATATAAGGGGTCCTTCTCCCATTGGTCTCCAATGTAAGGGACCACTACACTGACCACTGATATAAGGGGTCCTTCTCCCATTGGTCTCCAATGTAAGGGACCACTACACTGACCACTGATATAAGGGGATCCTTTTCCCATTGGTCATGAATGTAAGGGACCACTACACTGACCACTGATATAAGGGGGTCCTCCCATTGGTCACCAATGTAAGGGACCACTACACTGACCACTGATATAAGGGGGTCCTTCTCCCATTGGTCACCAATGTAAGGGACAAATACAATGACCACTTGGGATGATCTCTGGGTTTAGTTGTTCGAGAGTAGGGATGAGACGACAGTACAAACCAAACTTTGCCTGTTCCGGTCCCGTGTTTTGCAGGAGCCGATCATCACACATAGAAGAGACATTTCTACCACTTCTATATATAACAGCTTCCCGCTGTCACTGGTGCCTGAGGAAGACATGGATGGGTACAGCGGCCACACCCCCAGGAATCAGTGATGTCATTGGGAATCCCTGCCATGTAAGGAAGGGGGCGGGGATAGCAGTGACATCACTGACCAAATATGGTCACTGGTCACATTTGGGTAATAAGGTTCCCACCATCCCTGTCCCTTCACTTATGTAGATGATGACAGTTTAGGGAGCTGTCATTGGACTGGTGCTATTGTCGGGTACTATATACCCCATACTCATTCACATGGGGGACGGTATATGGGGGCCCCTTGTTATTAAAGGGGGTTTCCAGAATCCAATATGACCCCCACCCACAGATCCCCACACCCACCAGCCAAGGTGACAAGGTGCTATGCCTGGGGGAATCCCCCCTGGTAAGGTGACCCCCCTGGTAAGGTGACCCCCATGTTGTGGACATGTGGCCTGGTATGGATCAGGAGGGGGGACACACTACAGCCCCCCTCTGCACTCTGTATGGTGGGCTGTATATGATATACTGCTGACCCCCGCACTCTGTGCCGTTATTGAAGGGTGTGAGGTGTCACCGAGGAGCAATGTTCTATATTGAAGTTTGCCGTCATTGCACCGACACACACAATAGTTTTTGTTCAATAAATGTTTTATTATAATTTTACATTTAACAAGATTGAAGCATAAAAATCAGGAAATAGTAAAGGAAGGAATCCGATTGGTCAGGAAGATCCCTTGTCTGGAATGTGGGGGCGGAGTCATTATTATTGGTGTACAATACAATACACAACGTGTTCCATTATTATAACAAAGTATTGTAGAAAAGATCCCAACATAGAAAATGGGGGAAAGGAGGAAATAAAGGCGGATATGAAGGGGAATCTGTGTACGGGGAACACCTTAACAATCACCACCATTTTATTCTCCAGGGCCTCTGATGTCACAGAATAGATGTTTGGGGGTTTATCTCATCTTCAGGACCAAAATCTGCATTTTCCCATGTGTGCAAAATCATGCAGAAACAGCTCTGGCAGTGAGAGGGTTAATGTGGGCTAGATGGGATCACTCTGCTGGGGTGACATTAGAGCTCCCCCTAGCTGCAGCCTGGTAATAACATTGCTGGGAGGTCTATTCATTTCTCTGCTCCATACTTCCCGTCTTTATAGAAACGTCTCCTGACATTTGGGGGTCTATTCATAGAATGTTTGTATAGCAATTCCCTCAGTGAGAGTTCATGTCCATTCCTCCTGTGTGAATGGGGGAACCAATGTTATTAGGATCACATCTGAGCTGCTGGAATGTCTTCCATTCATGGAAAATACATTGAAAACTTCTTCTGCTGCCATCAATGGCCGACCCCGTCCCACACTTCATCCATGTCTTTGGGGACCTCGGATCTCCTTATGGACTGTTTCTTCCATGATGAAGATCAGCCATGGAGTATATCTGAGGTGTATATCAGGGTGTGCTTCTTCCCCACATGAGAGCTGGGATGTCCAGCAACATTCATCTAGAAGACATTTCCCGCACTCAAGGCACTAATACACCTCCAGGGTTGTGTGGGATCCCTGATGTACAGGAAGACAGGACTTCAGTGAGGAACATTTCCCTCAATCAGGACAGCAAAGTGGCTTCTCTCCTGTGTGAGATCTCTGATGTTTGGAAAGATTGGACTTCACTGAAAAACATTTCCCACACTCAGGACAGGAATATGGCTTCTCCCTGTGTGAGATCTCTGTGTATAAAGACTGGAATTCTGTGAAAAACATTTCTCGCACTCAGGACAGGAATACGGCTTCTCTCCCGTGTGAGATCTCTGGTGTATTTTAAGATTAGACTTTTGTGAAAAACATTTCCCGCACTCAGGACAGGAATATCATTTTTCACCAGTGTGAAATCTTTTGTGCTCATTAAGATTGAATTTAGAAGAGAAACATTTCCCGCACTCAGGACAGGAAAATGGCTTTTCCCCTGTATGAGATCTTTGATGTATGTAAAGACTGAACTTCCTTGAAAAACATTTCCTGCACTCCGGACAGGAATACGGCTTCTCCCCCGTGTGAGATCTTTGATGTCTGTAAAGACTGGACTTCTTTGAAAAGCATTTCCCCCACTCAGAACAGGAATGTGGCTTCTCCCCTGTGTGAGATCTCTGATGTGTATAAAGACTGGACTTCAGTGAAAAACATTTCCCGCACTCAGAACAGGAATACGGCTTCTCCCGTGTGAGATCTCTGATGTGTTTTAAGATTAGACTTTTGTGAAAAACATTTCCCGCACTCAGGACAGGAATATGGTTTTTCACCAGTGTGAAATCTTTTATGCTCATTAAGATGGAATTTAGAAGGGAAACATTTCCCACACTCAGGACAGGAAAATAGCTTTTCCCCCGTGTGAGATCTCTGATGTCTGGAAAGATGGGTCTTCCTTGAATAACATTTCCCGCACTCAGGACAGGAAAATGGATTTTCCCCTGTGTGAGATCTCTGATGTCTGTAAAGATCGGACTTCTTCGAAAAACATTTCCCACACTCAGGGCAGGAATACGGCTTCTCCCCTGTATGAGACCTCTGATGTATGATAAGTGTTGATTTTTCTACAAAACATTTACTGCACTCAGGACAGGAATATGGCTTTTCCCCCGTGTGAGATCTTTCATGCCTATTAAGTTTGGATTTAGAACAGAAACATTTCCCGCATTCAGGACAGGAATACGGCTTCTCCCCCGTGTGAGATCTTTTATGCACATTAAGCTCTGATTTCCACCATAAACCCTTCCCGCACTCAGGACAGGAATACGGCTTCTCCCCCGTGTGCGATCTTTGATGTATGTAAAGAATGGACTTCCTTGAAAAACATTTCCCACACTCCGAACAGGAAAATGTTTTTTCCCCTGTGTGAGATCTCTGGTGTGTGTAAAGATCAGACTTCTTTGAAAAACTTTTCCCACACTCAGGGCATGAATATGGCTTCTCCCCTGTGTGAGACCTCTGATGTATGATAAGTGTTGATTTTTCTACAAAACATTTCCCACACACAGGACAGGAATATGGCTTCAACCCCGTGTGAGATCTCTGATGTCTGAAAAGATTAGAATGATCTGAAAAACATTTCCTGCACTTAGGACAGAAATACGGCTTCTCCCCTGTGTGAGTTATTTTATGCCTATTAAAATTGGATTTATAATGGAAACCCTTCCCGCACTCAGTACAGGAGAACCTCTTCCCTTTTGGAAGGCCGGCCCGCTCCTGCACAGTCTGAGGTTCCTCAGGATACGAGGAATCCGATGGTCCATCTACACTGGGTGGTGCCGGATGGACATTGGAGGGAGCCGGGTTTTCTCCTGGACTATACTGTGTGATGTCCTCATCTTCTACTTTCCAGTCTGGAGACAAAGTGAGACAATCCTCGGAGGTTTTCCTCATCTCCCGGCCATGGACTAAAATACAAAGACAAAGAGGATTACTAGACAGGAGCCGATTGGTTCCCCCAAACCAGGACTCCGCCCACATCAGGCAGCTTGGTCTCTGAGGAGCTTACAATTCCACCCTCAAGGGAACTAGGAAATGGCTCCTCTGATCTCCTACCAGGTCATTTCTTTATTCATGGACCTTAGTCAGAGAGTGAGGAAACAACCAGAACTGTCTTTTATAGGAGGGACAGTGAGGAGGGGATTATAGGACGAGGGTCCCCACCCCCTCTATCACTCATCGCCATCTTCCCAACACAAGAAGTACTGCACTTCCTTATTTAGTCCATGATTTAGTCATGAAGAACAGCGGGGCTGAGCCCCACCAGAGGTCAGAGAGTGAGGATGGGGAGAGAACAACCAAGATGAAGACTGGACTGATCCTGAAGACCATCATCATTGGGGTATTGACTCCTCCCTCATTATCACTTTCTGTTTAAGGGTCCAAAGTTGGAGGATGTTATCACATTATTATCACCATGTAAAAGTCTGTGCTCCAATCACATCATCCGATATAAAATGTCCAGGTGGGAAGAAATGGGAGGAACAAAAGAGAATCCATATTATGTGTATATATAGCAGTGGGGGGAGGGGGAGAACAAAAGTCAGGACTATGGAATGTACAACACAGAGTATATAGTGCAGGGGTCAGGAGTATGTAATGTACAACATAGAGTATATAGTGCAGGGGTCAGGAGTATGTAATGTACAACATAGAGTATATAGTGCAGGGGTCAGGAGTATGTAATGTACAACATAGAGTATATAGTGCAGGGGTCAGGAGTATGTAATGTACAACAGAGTATATAGTGCAGGGGTCAGGAGCATGTAATGTACAACATAGAGTATATAGTGCAGGGGTCAGGAGTATGTAATGTACAACATAGAGTATATAGTGCAGGGGTTAGGAGTATGTAATGTACAACAGAGTATATAGTGCAGGGGTCAGGAGTATGTAATGTATAGCATAGAGTATATATTGCAGGGGACAGGAGTATGTAATGTACAACATAGAGTATATAGTGCAGGGGTCAGGAGTAAGTAATGTACAACATAGAGTATATAGTGCAGGGGTCAGGAGTATGTAATGTACAACATAGAGTATATAGTGCAGGGGTCAGGAGTATGTAATGTACAACAGAGTATATAATGCAGGGGTCAGGAGTATGTAATGTACAACATAGAGTATATAGTGCAGGGGTCAGGAGGATGTAATGTACAACAGAGTATATAGTGCAGGGGTCAGGAGGATGTAATGTACAACATAGTGTATATAGTGCAGGGGTCAGGAGTATGTAATGTACAACATAGTGTATATAGTGCAGGGGTCAGGAGTATGTAATGTACAACATAGAGTATATAGTGCAGGGGTCAGGAGTATGTAATGTACAAGTTATATAGTATAAGGGTCAGGACTCACAGTATTAGTATTCTGTAATCAGTGGAAGCTTAAATGTTTACTGTAGACAACATGTAGAGGTGAGCTGGGATTAAACCATCATGAAACAGGTTAGATTGGAGCTGAGAAAATCTTGGACAGAGGGGTGGCGGTGGAAATGGAATACATTAGCACAATGCATACAGTCCTCCACTCACTCTGATGGGAATACATTAGACCTTGTTTTCTCCCATCTTTGCACTCCCTACAACCTCACAAACACCCCCTTTCCTCTCTCTGATCACAATCTCATCACCTTCACAGTCTCCTCATCTTCAAACACCTATCCCTCCAAGCAGCAAACAATTACCCGCAGAAACCTTCACAACTTGAACCCGGCTCCTTTCCACTCTGCAACTGACCAACTCTATGACAGAATCTCTCCCCTGTCCTGCCCTGACCTGGCCACTGCTGTCTACAACAGTTCACTGTCACCCACACTGGACTCACTTGCTCCTCTAACAACACGAAGCATCAGGCCCCGACCATTACATACGTGTCAGACTGAAACCAGAAATCCTAAATGACATAGTTGTGCGTTGGAGCGATTGTGCCGTAAAACCAAATCCCATCAAGCATTCAACCGATATAAATCTGCTTTCTTCACATACAATTCCTCCCTTCATGCTGCCAAACATGCTGACTTTGTTACTCTTATTAATACCTTGTCATCCAGTCCTCATTGTCTCTTCTCTACTTTTAACTCTCTACTTTCTCCACCTCCACCCAGCACCTCACTCACTGCTCACGAGATTGCAAATCATTTCAAAAACAAGATTGCACAATTTGTAGGGACATCTCCACTGCACAGACATCCATCCCACTTAGCATACCTTATACTAAACCTCCCTCAACACTTTCCTCTTCTGACCTCACTACTACTGAAGAGGTCACTAAGGTTTTCTCAGAAGCCCGTCTCACTACCTGTCCCCTGGATCCTGTCCCCTCACAACTACTACGGTCACCCTCCTCTTCCATCCTATGCTCCCTCACTCACATCTTCAATCTTTCCCTCTCTACTGGTGCCTTCCCCTCCCCTCTAAAGCATGTGTACATCACTCCCATACTTAACAAGCCCTCCCTGGACCCCACCAACCTGAACAACTTAAGACCCATCTCCCTGCTGCCATTTACCTCTAAATTCTTAGAACGCTTAGTCTACAATCGCCTGAGCTCCTCCCTCACCGACAACAACCTTCTTCACCCTTTACAGTCTGGCTTTCGCTCTCTACACTCCACTGAAACTGCCCTACTAAACCTCACTAATGATCTACTAACTGCAAAAACCAATGGCCTCTACTCTGTACTCAGCCCAACCAATAGCCACTACTCCGTACTCCTCCCAACCGATGGCCACTACTTCATACTCATCCCAACCAATGGCCACTACTCCGTACTCATCCCAACCAATAGCCACTACTCCATACTCATCCCAACCAATGGCCACTACTCCGTACTCACCCCAACCAATGGCCACTACTCCATACTCATCCCAACCAATGGCCACTACTCCATACTCATCCCAACCAATGGCCACTACTCCATACTCATCCCAACCAATGACCACTACTCCGTACTCATCCCAACCAATGGCCACTGCTCCCTACTAGCCCCAACCAATGGCCACTACTCCGTACTCCTCCCAACCAATGGCCATTAGTCCATAATCCTACTACTTGACCTCTGTGCAGCTTTTGATATGGTTGACCATCCCCTCCTCAAAAAAAAACTCCACTCTCTTGGCCTCAGAGACTCTGCTCTCTCCTGGTTTTCCTCCTACCTATCACAGCGCTCCTTCAGCATTACCTATAATGCTTCCTCTTCACTCTCTCTTTCTGTAGGGGTCCCTCAAGGTTCTGTCCTTGGACCCCTTCTCTTCTCCATCTACACCTCCCCCTTGCTCATTTGAAAACTCCCATGGCTTTAAGTACCATCTCTATGCTGATGACACACAAATCTATCTTTCTACCCCTCACCTCGCCCCTTCAGTCTCCTCCTCACCTCACCCCTTCAGTCTCCTCTCGCATTACTAACCTACTAAGTGACATATCGGCATGGATGTCACTCCACTTCCTCAAACTCAATATTTCCAAAACTGAGCTCTTAGTATTCCCCCCAGCCCGTGCCCCCTCCCCTGACTTCTCCATCAAGATCAATAATACAACCATCAGTCCCTCCCCTCATGCCAGGGTACTAGGTGTAATCCTAGACTCCCATCTGTCCTTTCACCCCCAAATCCAATTGCTGTCTAAATCTTGTAGACTTCACCTCCACAACATCTCCAAGATACGCCCGTTCCTAACCTCGGAAACCACTAAGCAACTTATTCACTCCCTTGTTATATCTCGCCTTGACTATTGTAACTCCCTCCTCATTGGCCGACCTCATCGCAGACTATCCCCTCTTCAGTCTAGCATGAATGCTGCTGCCAGACTCATCCACCTCACTAACCGTTCTGTATCATCCACCCCTCTCTGCCAATCCCTCCACTGGCCTCCATTCAATGTCCTCCACTCCTCTCTGACAATCCCTCCACTGGCCTCCACTCAGTGTCCTCCACCCCTATCTGCCAATCCCTCCACTGGTCTCCACTCAGTGTCCTCCACCCCTCTCTGCCAATCCCTCCACTGGTCTCCACTCAGTGTCCTCCACCCCTCTCTCCCAATCCCTCCACTGGCCTCCACCCCTCTCTGCCAATCCCTCCACTGGCCTCCATTCAGTGTCCTCCACCCCTGTCAATCCCTCCACTGGCCTCCACTCAGTGTCCTTCACCCCTCTCTGCCAATCCCCCCACTGGCCTCCACTCAGTGTCCTCCATCCCTCTCTGCCAATCCCTCCACTGGTTTCCCATTGCGCAACGGATAAAATTCAAAACATTAACAATAACATATAAAGCCATTTATAACTCCGCCCCAAATTACATCACCGATCTTATCTCTAACTATCACCCAAACCGTCCTCTCCGCTCCTTGCAAGACCTCCTACTCTCTAGCTCCCTTTTCTCCTCCTCCAGTACTCATCTCCAGGACTTTTTCAGAACTTTCCCCATCCTCTGGAACTCTCTACCCCAATTTATCAGACTATCGCCTACTCTGCTCACTTTTAGGCAATCTCTGAAAACCAACTCTTAAGGGAAGCCTATCCTGCCTTCAGCTAATAATGGAATCTTCTACTCCTACCAGTCCATCCCCCACAGTTACTATCTTTTGTACTACTAGCCTCTTCCTCCTAGATTGTAAGCTCCAAGGATCAGGGTCCTCCTATCCCTCTTGTATTGAACTGTATTGTTGCTGTATTGTCTCCTGTTATATTGTAAAGCGCTAAGCAAACTGTTGGCACCATAAATCCTGTATAATATTAATAGTGCAGGGGTCAGGAGTATGTAATGTACAACACAGAGTATATAGTGCAGGGGTCAGGAGTATGTAATGTACAACATAGAGTATATAGTGCAGGGGTCAGGAGTATGTAATGTACAACATGGAGTATATAGTGCAGGGGTCAGGAGTATGTAATGTACAACATAGAGTATATAGTGCAGGGGTCAGAAAGATGTAATGTACAATATAAATTATACAGTGTAAGGGTCAGGACTCATAATATTGGTATTCAGCACTCAGTGGTGGCCTAGATGTCCACATGAGACAAGCTGCAGAGGTCCCACACCGCTTCCTCCCATCTCCTGAGACTGAATTCTTTGTTTCTATGTGTTTATCAGATGATGGGGGATCTAGGTGGATCCTCCGTACTGCTCTCTCCTTTACAATAAAGTCTCCTCTTACCCGGTGATGTGAGGGGCGGCTGATTGTCCATCATGACGTCCTTGTAGAGATCCTTGTGTCCTTCTAAATACTCCCACTCCTCCATGGAGAAATAGACAGTGACACCCTGACACCTTATAGGAACCTGACACACACAATGATACAGTCACCATCCAGACACATCCCTTGTCTGTTACTGGAGAATGTCCCAGAATTCCCGGCACCGCTCACCTCTCCTGTCAGCAGCTCCATCATCTTCTCTGTGACTTCTAGAATCTTCTGTGTCTTCTGTCTTGTAGGGATCAGGGATGGAGGTGGGGGGATGGTGATGGGATTCTGGATTCTCGAGGATCTTGTGGTCATACGATGAGGTCTTCTTGTGTCATTGTCGGTAGATTTCTTCATGACTCCTGTACAGTTCTGTGTGATACAAAGAGGTCTTACCTGTCCATAATGGACAACAAGAGGAAGTACTTGGTATATCAGAGTCCAATGTTTGGTGAAAGGATTGGTGCAAAGCTGAAGGTTTTGGTTGTGTTAGTCATGATGCCATCAGGTGGTCTGACATTGAGCTGTACAATAGAGATGGTCTGCCTCCCTCACACAAGGGCGCTCAGCTCCTTACTATGGAATTTAGGAGGTTTTTGGACATGCATTTAACCTGAGAAATGGGGGCAGAGATGTCATTGTTGAGGATCATTTCTGTCCCCAGCAGGCTGAAACAAATGTGAGGTTGGTGTTGCTCAGGACGGGGCTGATGGGGTCACTTCAGTTACAGTTTCTGCTGGTAAACATAAAGCAGTAGATGGCAGTGCTTGTCATGTCATTGCACTAATGATCCGAGTTTAGGCAACAAGCTTTGTGAGCTGACAGCTCTTATGTCTAGGGAGCACTTGGACCTTGTTGTAATTACAGAGACGTGGTTCAAGGATTCAGATGACTGGGAACTATACCAGGCTATACACTATACAGGAAAGACAGAGTAGGGGGAGGGGAGGTGGAGTTGTCATATATGGCAGAAATAGCATAGGGAGAACATTAATTCAAACAACAAATGAAATACTGGAAACCCTCTGGGTCTGCCTTCCAACCAGAGAGGGATCTTCCTTTAGAATTGGTGTCATATACAGACCCCCAGGACAGGCTGAAGATTAGGATGACTTCTTGATTGATGAGATAACTCAAATGGCAATAAAGGGGGAGGTTTTCATTATGGGTAACGTCACCACGCCTGACATTAACTGGAATTCTCAAACTGTTATTACAAGCAGGAGCAGGGATGTAATGGAACCACTGAATGGGGCTTCTCTAAAACAGTAAAGAATCCAACCCAAGGTGATCATATTCTAGACCTAGTACTGACAAATGGGGATCGACTGTCTAATGTTGAGGTGGGAGAAAATGTGGGTTCTAGTGATCACCAATGTCTTTGGTTTGATATTACAATAAGAACTGAAAAATCATATACAAAAACAAAAGATTTTGATTCCATATAGACAAATTTTGGTGAAATGGGCGAATTTCTAAAAAATGAGTTGAAAGGTTGGAGTAAAAGGACCGGAGTAAGTAATCAGTGGGCACTGTTAGAGTCTACCATCCTGGAGGCAACTAGATTATATGTCAGGCAAGTTAGTAAGAATAAACAGAAGAGACAACCAATATGGTTCACTAAAGAGAGAAGTAGGATAGTAAAGGAAAAGAAATCATCATGTAGGAGATTCAAGGAAACAGGAGGTGGAGCTGACAGAGAAGAGTATAAAAATATACAAAAGGAGGCCAAACACATTATCAGCGCTGCCAAAGCACAGAAAGAGGAGGAAATTGCTAAATCTATGAAGAAAGGAGATAAAACATTTTTTAGGTACATTAGTGATAGAAAAATACGATGGGATCACTAAAATGAAATCTGGGCACAACACCTATGTTGGGGGAGACCTGGATGTAGCAAACCACTTAAACAATGACTTTTGTCTTCTCAGAAGTCAATTATACTAACAATAATAAGTTGGGAAATCATATTGGTTCTAGTAACGATGGATTAGTTTTAGGATTTCCGGAGACAGAGGTAGCAGGGGAACTGGCTCAGTTAAAGATTAATAAATCAATGGACCCTGATGGATCATCCCAGAGATCTCAGAGAACTTCGAGGTCTAGTTGTTGGACCAGTAACTGATCTTTTTAATCAATCTCTTCTAACAGGAGAAGTTCCCCATGACTGGCGGACAACTAATATTGTACTGATCCACAAGAAGGGCAGCAAGGTAGAAGCCGGCAATTACAGGCCAGTGAGTCTAAATTCGGTGGTAGTCAAGTTAATGGAATCACTCCTGAAAGGAAGGATCATTGATCATCTAGAAACACACAACTTGCTGGATCCAAAGCAGCATGGCTTTACTGAGGGCAGACCATGGCAGACTCGACTGATTGGACTTTTTGACTATATTACCAATGTTTTGGACCAGGGTGGTGCTGTGGACATAGAATATCTTGATTCCAGCAAGGCATGTGATACAGTTCCACATAATGATCTAATACAGAAGTTGGACAAGCTAGGACTTAGCCCTTGGGGGGTTCAGTGGATGTGCAGTTGGCTAAAGGAGAGATACCAGAGTGTGGTTGTAAATGGGGTTCACACGGAACAGAGAGCAGTCACTAGTGGTGTCCCCCAAGGTTCTGTACTTGGTCCTGTTCTATATGTAAGTGATAGAACTAAAGGGTTGTTGGGTAAGGGGATGTCTCTTTGCTGATGACACAAAGGTGTGTAATAGGGAGGATATCCCTGGAGGTGTCTGTAACATGGAACAGGTTCTGGCATTGCTGGAAGATTGATCAGAGAAGTGGAAATTTCAGTTCAATGTGGGGGTACAGTGTTGGCTAGCACTAAAGAGAAAAAGGACTTAGGGGTACTTATTTCAGATGATTGCAAAATGAGCAAACAGTGTGGCCAAGCAGTGGGGAAAGCAAAAAGAAATCTAGGATGCATTACTAGAGGGGTCCACAGGAGGGAGGAGGTCCCGATTCCTCTATATAGATCTTTATATCACTAGAGGGGTCACCGGCAGGAGGAAGGAGGTCCCGATTCCTCTATATAGATCTTTATAATCACTAGAGGGGTCACCGGCAGGAGGAAGGAGGTCCTGATTCCTCTATATCGATCTTTATATCACTAGAGGGGTCACCGGCAGGAGGAAGGAGGTCCTGATTCCTCTATATAGATCTGTATATCACTAGAGGGGTCACCGGCGGGAGGAAGGAGGTCCCAATTCCTCTATATAGATCTTTATATCACTAGAGGGGTCACCGGCAGGAGGAAGGAGGTCCTGATTCCTCTATATAGATCTTTATATCACTAGAGGGGTCCACAGGAGGGAGGAGGTCCCGATTCCTCTATATAGATCTTTATATCACTAGAGGGGTCACCGGCAGGAGGAAGGAGGTCCCGATTCCTCTATATAGATCTTTATATCACTAGAGGGGTCACCGGCAGGAGGAAGGAGGCAGTGCTGGGAAATAATGGTGGCAACACAAAATATTGACATTTTGGGCCCAATTTGGACCTTGTCACTTAGGGGTGGACTCACTTTTGTTGCCAGCGGTTTAGACATTAATGGCGGTGTGTTGAGTTATTTTGAGGGGACAGCAAATTTACATGTTATACAAGCTGTACACTGACTACGTCACATTGTAGCAAAGTGTCATTTCTTCAGTGTTGTCACATGAAAAGAGAGAATCAAATATTGACACAAATGTGAGGGGTGGAGTCACTTCTGGGAGATACTGTGTATTATTATTTATGCCTTGATATATATTACTCAGACTATCTATTTGCACATTTGTTGAAGTTGCACTCATTGGTTTGTTCACATTTGGTGTTGCCTAGCAGGACATCCATTCTCTCTGGATCTTTTCCTTCCCTTGTGTTTGGTGATTCTCTAGGTATGCACTTCTATCACCTTAGTTAGGGGCTCTGTCAGGTGTTTACTTTATGGTTAGCTTTAGTGAGTAGCGCAGCACTATTTATCTCTCCATTTATTTTGTAGTGTTGTGGGAACGCAGTTTGGTGTTTGCAGACACTCTTAGTTCATCATATTAGGTTTGGCAGCACAAGAGGATTTTTTCTTTATTTAACCCCTTCATTACACTCACCTCTCCAGTCAGCAGGCTGAGGTTCTCCAGGGTGAGCTTCAATATCGTCTCATTCCAGGGAAATTCCTTCCTTACAATCTTCCTGAAAGTCTGCTGATTGTCCATCATGACGTCCTTGTAGAGATCCTTGTGTCCTTCTAAATACTCCCACTCCTCCATGGAGAAATAGACAGTGACACCCTGACACCTTATAGGAACCTGACACACACAATGATACAGTCACCATCCAGACACATCCCTTGTCTGTTACTGGAGAATGTCCCAGAATTCCCGGCACCGCTCACCTCTCCTGTCAGCAGCTCCATCATCTTCTTGGTGACTTCTAGAATCTTCTGCATGTTGTGTCTCTCAGGGTTTAGGGAGTCACATGGAGGCACTGTGATGGTCATATGATCACCTGGCTTCAGAAGAGGAAATCTCTGTATTGAGGAACCAATAGGAATATCATGTTAGACTCCCAGAATCCTCCTCACCTCTCCGGTCAGGTCTGTGTTTTATTAATAGAGATGAGAGTGATGTCATGTGACCTCCCAGAATCCTCCTCACCTCTCCAGTCAGGTCTGTGTTTTATTAATAGAGATAAGAGTGATGTCATGTGACTTCCCAGAATCCTCCTCACCTCTCTGTTCAGGTCTGTTTTTTATTAACCTCCCTGGTGGTATTCCCGAGTGTAGCTCGGGGTAAAGTTTCAGTACCAAAAGCAGTAACCCCGAGCTACACTCGGGCTTACCATGAGATGCTGCATAGGGATCCCCTTCAGCGCTTACCTTGTTCTGCGCTCCCACAATGTGTCCCCTGCAGCGTCCCCGGCCATCTCCTCCGGCCAATGCCGGCATCCTGCTTCTGTGTTTCGGACCCTGTGACGTCGGGCGCCCCGGGAAATTTGAAAATTTTAAAAATGTAATTTTTTTCTAAAAAAATTTTACATAGTAAAACATTGCTGTTTCAAACCATTTCACATACATTTTGTCCCGAGTGCTTTGTCCGGCACCCTGCCTGCATTTTAACTGTTCTTTCTGCCTGGAAACTTAGAAAAGTTCATGGCGTCCAAAAAGCGGCCCTTTACGTCAAAAGCGGTTTTAGACCGGCTAGAGAACAGCGATAATAAATCAGAACCACTTGCAGAATTGAGTGATAATGATTGGTGGGGGAAATTCCTCATCAGACACCGAAAATGATTTTGTGACTGAGCTCAGCGATGTGCGAACTTGGCGCTATATTTCACATTTCAGTGTTTTTGGTTTGATTATATTATTGAATTACATTTATTATTATTATTTTTTATGATTATTTATTAAATTATAATTTATGATTTCGGATTTCAAATTTTATCATATCCGGAATGTTTACTAGACTCTTGTTCGGACAGATTTCAGTGAGTTATTCCTAAAAATTACAGGCCTACCATAAAAAACTACATATTTCCATGCAAAAAAATGTACCGCTTTCAGCACCAAAAATCTGAAATAATCATACCGCCAGGGAGGTTAATAGAGATAAGAGTGATGTCATGTGACCTCCCAGAATCCTCCTCACCTCTCCGGTCAGGTCTGTGTTTTATTAATAGAGATAAGTGATGTCATGTGACCTCCCACAATCCTCCTCACCTCTCTGGTCAGCAGGTAGATGATCTCCAGGGTGAGGTTTAGTATCTTCTCAGTCATGTGACTCCGGTCCTCCTCCATCCTCATTGGTGCCATCATGTGATCTATACAGGTCTCCTTGTAGACGGATAACTTTGGGAAATGAAAGTAAGAATGATTTGGATGGTATTGGTCACACAATAATAGGATGTGGGTGTGAGGGGGGAATAGGAGGGTTGCTGGACATGTAAGGACTACTCTCCCCAAGGGAGGACATTTAATCTGAATTGTTTAGCATTTGCTACATCTTGGAGGTCCTGGGACAATCTTGTCCTGCCAGATCAAAAATCCCCTTTTCACTGTTAAGTTTTTTAGTCTCTGAACTGGTTTTATGAGTTTTAGATCTGCAGACAAGGAATGATAAATACGATCCTTCTTTTGACTTGTTTGCTCTGAGGCAGTGCTGTGAGGTCAATGTCGGCTCATCATGAGGTCCAGGAAGGGGAACTTGCTGACTTTTGGCCGAAGTTGCTGACTTTAATAGCCAGGACTCTGACTGTAAGGCTCCAATCTCTGGCAGCCTGCTGACTGACTGAAGTGATGTCACTGTCACTCTCTGCAATAAGAGAAGGGATTGGATTGGATAGCAGGAGGATGCTACTGGTGTAATAGAGAGCTCTGGGGGAGGAGTCTGTTCTCTTCCCTCCAATGACAACCCATCGTGGGTAGGAGGAGAACAACATAAGGGAGGGGTTAGTTCTCTTCATTACCAAGTATACTGTAATATCCAGAACATTGTACAGAGTGGTGGTGGGTTCCTGGGGCTCTGAATTCCAGCACCGGGCACTGCCAGAGCCTGTGTCATGGGAGGTATTGGAGTGTCTCCTGAAGATGTATAGCACTGACCCCTGACTACCTTTTAGTCGATAATACACCAACAGACCTTATGTAGGAACAAGTGACCACCAAGGGGGGAAAGACTGCCCTCCTTCATTCCACTTGGTATACTGGAAAATAATGAGATGGTAAGAAGGTGAAGGTTGTCTTCCTTTCCTGATAGGAGTTCTGCAAGGAAATCTGGAAAGTAAATACAGGTGGGAGAGCAATCACCAAGAGCCCCCCTCCCTACCTCAGTGTCCCCCTGAGCCTGACAACCTTTTTTTTCCCTCAGAGCTCTGCTTCCCACCAACCCTATCCACCCAGATTCCTTCAGCTACTCTACCCCCTCAAAGCCCCTGAACTCCACTACCCCTTAAGGGACCTTAACCCCTGAGAGACCCCATCAGCTCCTCTACTTCCCTCAGACCTCTCAGTATTTCCCTCCCTCTGACACCAATGATGGAACATATTCTTCATGGCCGGCTAGGGAATGTTTCCTTCCTCCTGAGCAGCAATGTAAGGGGCTCTATGCTCCATACTCCTGACCCCGGCACTCCATCATTGTGTTGGCTGCATAGTGTAATGATTGCCCATTGGCTGCCTGTGTAGTGTCATCATTGCCCTTTGTAGGCCATGTATGGTCAGGATGGTCCTTGTCTTGTCTATTTATTGTCAGTGCTGTTTGTTTAGAGGACCATATTACTAGAATTTATCTCCACAATGAGGAGAATGTTCCGGCCCCGGAAGTGGGGGAATGTTCTGCCCCTGAAGGGGTTCATCTGGGTTCCCACACTATATATGTGTGTATCATCATCTGCTGGAGATAAAAGACGTCACAGTGACTATGGAGGAAGAGGACGGACGTGACTATGGAGGAAGAGGACGGACGTGACTATGGAGGAAGAGGACGGACGTGACTATGGAGGAAGAGGACGGACGTGACTATGGAGGAAGAGGACGGACGTGACTATGGAGGAAGAGGACGGACGTGACTATGGAGGAAGAGGACGGACGTGACTATGGAGGAAGAGGACGGACATGATGGGGGGGGTGTTAATAGGAAATAACATCTTATTACCTCCTCTGCTGCCACTTCCAGCAATGTCTCCTCTGCTTCCTCCCAACTCACCTCTCGGAATGTCTTCTCTGTCCCTGACATCACTTCCTGTCTGTACCTAACATCACTTCCTGTCTGTATTCCATAGAGATGTCCTGTCTGGGGAGTAGAAATGAGATCACCATCTTGTGGAGTTCAGAGGAACTGCAGCCCCAAGAAACGTCCCCTAATAACCATTCCTGCATTGTATCTACCGTACAGAAATACCAGGGAAGATCAAAAAGAACTAAAAAAAGTAAGAAAAATAAACCTAACTCTTATGCAACCAAATGTTTAAATAAGATATTTTACTACAGATAGAAAAGTCTTGAAGACACAGAATACAAGATAAAAACAAAATACCTAATAAAACAGAAACCTCTAAAACAGATCTTTTTGTGTAAAAAAATGCAAAAATACATCCTAAAGTATAAAAATATATATCAATCCACTGATAATGAGGATGTTAGACATAAATTACAAGGATGTAATGGTCACTTAGGAATGGTGGTGGAGATCTCTCAAAATAAGAATACATCCTTGAAAACTGTAAAGCATTAAATAATATATAAACTGGGCCATCCACTTCATCCATAAAGACATTGTGATTGAAGATCTTCTAGATCACATAGAAGGAGGACTCATCCATGATTTCATACATTTGTTTGGAAGGATAGAACAATCCTCAGAAGGGAACATGTAGGATGACAGGAAAGGCTCCTGACTGGTGAGATCCTCCAAACATAATGATGACATCCATGAACTGGAGCGAGCTCGTTGGGGTGATAAAGCCAATCTGGAAACACTGTGTAGACATTCTCCAAGAACTCAGCACACTCCAGGTGTGGAGAAAGTCTCCAGGTGGGTTTAGCCTGTCATTTATCATAGGTAGAAATGTCCACACATGGACTTCCACAGGGACCCCCGAGACTACATATAGAACCTGTACAGTGTCCCCTGTAATGAACTGCTTCCCCCAGGCCCATAGCAGAATGACAGCTGAGCGGGATCTCTCCCATCCTGGGTGGACATCATATGAAGTCCTCCAAGTCTAGTGGCTCTGCTGTATCTTGATATGTCACCTGCTGTGTCCACCAAATGACAGATCATTTTACCAGGCCAGCCCAGTACCATGTGATTGCTATGACCAATCACAGTGATCACATGACAGTTGTACACAATGAATGGCTTTCATTCATAGCCATTCATTGTGTATGTGACGGAGGAAAGGCAGGACAGAACACACAGAGAGGATGACAGACGCACAAAGCTTTATTGAGACAAACAGATGGCAGTCCTTCAATACGGGGGGTGGCAGACAGGGTGGATTTGCCACTAAATGGTAACAAGGGTCCCCACCCACTTATAGTCCACTAGGAGAGCCAAGGGGGTGTCCCTGTAACAGGGGTAGTCCGACACAGGAGAGGGGTGCCTGGGGTCACCACTGTAACAGTTCAGGTAACAGTGGGGAAGCAGGTACTCACGGAGAACAAGGGGTTCAGTCCAGGCTGGGGATAGATCCAGGCAGATTCACGGGGACAGCAGAAGATTCCTCCACAGTGCAGGGATTCCAGGCAGCACAGACAGTTCAGGAGATGAGGAGGAGGATGGGGGATGAGAGAAGCTGGCGCTCAGCACAGCCTTCCCTCACACACACAGCCACGAGAACACACAGGGGGGTTTCCTTGCTCTCTCTTAAGTATTGAGCTGGTAACCGGATACTTCCTGTCGGGTTACCATGGCAATGGGTCCTGTCCAGAGAGTTCAGGAATTTGTGCATGAGGGGGAAGGGAGGAGGGGTCCAGTGTAATTTAATTAGACCATTTGGCCTAGTGACACAGGGGACAATTGGAACAATACAGAGCAGGACTCTGAAGGCATGTGATACAAGGCATTAATAAGGGGATTAATAATTGGTAAGCTCCCATACCGCGACACTCCTCCCCCCTCCTTTTCACAAGTACTGATAAGGGGGACCCAATCGGGTTCCCTGGAAGGCACTTGTGGGGCCTAGCCTAGCTACTGTGGGTCTTGTTGGCGGGAAAGGCCATCAGCATTTTGGTGCTGGCTTCCCCGCCTGTATCGAATGGTAAAGTTGTAGGGCTGGAGGGCCAGGCTCCACCTAAGGAGGCCACAGTAAATCAAAAACGAATTCTCCTGCGCTCTGGGACTCAGACAGGTGGCGAACAGATGGAACCAGGCCTGGAGGGATCGTCCACCAATGCATAAAGGGCTGTGCGGCTCCAAAACAAGGCTGGGGAAGCCCAATCAACACTGCAGAATGAAATGAAAATGAGAAGCGCACCAACCTTGCGCATTACCTCAGTAACCAAAATTTATTAATTGTAAAAAATATACTCACAAACAGCGAATAAAATCAGGCATGTAAGTCCTCACAGGGACTTGAAGATAACATGAGTCCCATCAGGGGAGTGGGTGTTCAGTACACTGACGCGTTTCGAAGGGGGTCCCTTCTTCCTCAGAGCTCAGAAGAAGGGACCCCCTTCGAAACGCGTCAGCTGTTATTCGCTGTTTGTGAGTATATTTTTTACAATTAATAAATTTTGGTTACTGAGGTAATGCGCAAGGTTGGTGCGCTTCTCGTTTTCATTTCATTCCACCTAAGGAGGCGCCCATTGTCCCCGGACACCGGTTCAGCCATGTGAGGGGGTTGTGGTCGGTGACTATGGTGAACTCCCGGCCGTACAGGTAGGGCTGTAGTTTCTTTAGGGCCCAGACTATGGCTAGACACTCCTTCTCCACTGTAGCATAGGCAACTTCCCGGTCCAGTAGCTTGCGGCTGAGGAAGGCAACGGGATGTTCCTCCCCAGCCTCGTTGACTTGGCTGAGGACAGCCCCTAGGCCGTAGGTGGAGGCATCTGTCTGTACGAGGAAGCGTCTGTTGTGGTCAGGGGTGGCCAGGACGGGGTTTCTTGCCAGGGCGGATTTGAGGTCACAGAAGGCGGATTCACAGGCCGAGGTCCAGGTCACCATCCGGGGACTGTTCTTCCGGGTCAGGTTGGTCAGGGGCTGGGCCATGGAGCTAAAATTAGGTACAAATTTACGGTAATAGCCGGCAGTGCCGAGGAATGCCATCACTTGCTTCTTGGTCTGGGGAGTGGGCCAGTCATAAATGGCCTGAACCTTGGCTGGCTCAGGTTTCAGTGTCCCCCCCCCTACTCGGTGCCCGAGGTACTGTACCTCCGCCATTCCCAACTGGCACTTGTCTGGTCTCAGTGTCAGCCCGGCCCTGCAGATGCGGTCTAGGATGGCCCCCACGTGGGCCAGGTGCTCCTCCCACGTGTCGCTAAAGATCGCTATGTCATCTAGGTAAGCGCACGCAAACTCTTGGCATCCCTCCAGTAGCTGGTCCACGACCCGCTGAAAGGTGGCGGGGGCGTTTTTCATGCCGAAGGGCATGACGAGGAATTCATACAGGCCGAACGGGGTAATGAAGGTGGAGCGCTCAACGCCCTCTTTTGTGAGGGTGATTTGCCAGTAACCCTTGCTGAGGTCTAGGGTGCTCACGTAGCGGGCCCCGGCCAGACGGTCCAGCAGGTCGTCTATGCGGGGCATGGGGTAGGCGTCACTAACAGTGTAGTCATTCAACCTCCGGTAATCCACGCAAAAGTGGGTGGTCCCATCCTTCTTTGACACGAGCACCACCGGGGAGGCCCAAGGACTGCGGGAGGGTCGGATGATACCCAGCTGGAGCATCTCGGAGAGTTCTGCTCGGATGGCCGCCTTCACGGATTCGGGGACTCTGTATGGGGCCTGCTGGATGGGTTTCTGACTGTGGGTCTCCACGTGGTGGAGGGCTAACCCGGTGTGACCTGGGGTGGCCGAGAAGGCGATGGCCCGGTCCGCTATCACGGCCCACATCTGGGCCGTCTGGCGGGGGTTCAGCCGAGCCCCTGTTGGAATCTGATCTAGGGGAGTGGTGACTTTGGTGGCTTGCAGGAGATCGGGCAGGGCTCCCTCGTCTGCTACGCCCGTGGAGGCGGGGCAGACAGCGAGCACGGGCAGAGCTCGGTCATGGTACTCCTTCAACATGTTGATGTGGACCGTGCGCTGTTGACGGTTGCGGGCGTCGAGACCAATGACGTAACTAGTCTCGTCTATCTTGCGGAGGACCTTGTAGGGTCCTTCCCAGATGTGCTGGAGCTTATTCTGGGGGTTGGGGATGATCTTGAGCACCTGCTGCCCTTCAGTGAACTCGCGGCCGCGTGCCTTGCAGTCGTACCAGACCTTCTGACGTGTCTGGGCTGAAGGGAGGTGGCCGTGGGCCATGGTGGCCAGGCGGGTCAGCCTTTCCCGTAGCTCGAGAATGTAGGGAACGACGGGGGTACCCGTGTCCTCTATCTGCCCTTCCCAATGTTCCCGGAGCAGGGATAGGGGACCGCGGACCTTCCGCCCGTACAGGAGTTCGAAGGGGGAGAACCCCGTTGACTCTTGCGGTACCTCCCGATATGCAAACAGCAGGTGTGGAAGGAGCTTCTCCCAGTCCGCCTCCCCATCAACGAAGGACCTCAGCATGCTCTTCAGTGTGCCATTGAAGCGCTCGCAGAGGCCATTGGTTTGGGGGTGATAGGGAGTGGTCCGGATCGCCCCTACCCCGCACGTGCGCCAGAGGGATTGGACCACCTTGGACATGAACTGGGTACCCTGGTCCATCAGGATCTCGCTGGGGAAACCCACCCGGGAGAAAACGGTGACTAGGGCCTCGGCTACTTTGGGGGCGGAGATGCTGGACAGGGGAACAGCCTCGGGGTAGTGGGTAGCGTAATCCACTACCGTGAGGATGTACCGCTTGCCGGCCTTATTGGGCCGGGCCAGGGGCCCCAGGATGTCTACAGCTACCCGCTGAAAGGGCTCATCAATGATGGGTAAGGGGCGGAGCAGCGCCTTGGGGTGGTCCCCTGGGCGTCCCCTCCTCTGACAGATGTCACAGGTCTGACAGAAGTGGGCTACGTCCTGGGTGATACCTGGCCAGTAGAAGGCTTGGGTCAGCCGCAGCCCCGTTTTCCTCTTACCCAGGTGGCCAGCTACTGGAATGTCGTGGGCTATCTGGAGTAGCGGGAACCGGAACCGTCTGGGCACTATCAGTTGTGTGGGGCTAGCAGAGGGTTGACCCGGGTGGCTTGGGCCTGCTGTGTGGTACAACAACCCCTGCTCCCACCAAAGCTGGCCCCCATCCCCCTCCTGCCGCCCTGCGGCGGCCTGGGTCCTAAACTTAGCCAAGGTGAGGTCTGTGGCTACCTCCCGCTTAAAGGTCTCCCGATCCCAGGTCAGGGGAAGGTCTGAGTCAGGTAGGGGTTCACTCACCATGTCCATGCTGGGGAAAGGTCCTGTGGTGGCTTCATCTGTAGGAGGACCTCGACCTGCTTGGCGCCGGGTCACCGCCCCGACGTACTGGCATCGTAGCTCCTCCAAGTCATTGCCGAGTAGGACATCCGCCGAGAGGCCGCCCATGATGCCGATCTGGCACTGTTGCTCCCCGAACCCATAGTCGAGGTGCACGGATGCCCTGGGGATGTGATGTCTGGCTCCTCCCGCCAGCTCGATGGCGAATCCAGGGCCGGGTTAGATGGCTTCCGGCCGGATCACTTGGGGATGAGCGATGGTCAGGAAGGCCCCCGTATCCCGAAAACCGGTGGCGGGTTGCCTGTCTACCCGCACAGCCTGCAGGTGGCGTTGTTTCTGGGTGGAGTATGTAGCCCCGGGGGGTGGACACTGTAAACCCCCCAGGGTTGGTTGGCGTCTGGGGGGCTCATCCATTTGCTGGGAGGCGGGGGCAGTGGTTCTTCTGCGGGATAAAGTTCCAGGTAGTGAACCGGACGGGTAAAACGCTGGCTTCGAGAGGTGGGACAGTTAGCTTGGAGGTGCCCTGGCTGGTTGCATCCGTAGCAGCGGCGCTCCATGGGGGGCCCTGTGAACCGGGCTCTGGGGGGTGGCCCTGCAGGATTGGCAGTGGTAGGTGGGGGGCCCGTTTTGGCAGAGGTGGCGGGGGGCAGGGCCCTTGACGGCTCAGGGGCCCGCCGTTTCCAGTGTGGCTTGATGGCCAGGATCTCATCAGCCAAGGCACCGGCCTTTGCAAGGGTGGTAGGGGCTTTCTCTCTTACCCATCCGCGCACCTCCGCTGGGCATTGGTTGTAGAATTGCTCCTTTAAAAATGCTTGAATGATTTCTTCTGCGGTGCGGGCCTGTTCCCCCTCTAGCCACCTTCGACAGGACTGCGACATCTTGTGCGCATACATCCTATAGGACGGTTCCGCATGGCAGGGAAGGTCACGGAAGCGCGCCCGGTGCACTTCTGGGGTCACCGCATAATATTCCAACACAGTCTGTTTGACCCGGGCATAATCCCGGCCATTCACATAGTCCAGAGTGCGGTAGGCCGCAGCTGCACCCCCTTCTAACAGACCCACGAGGTGCCGTATCCAATCCATGCTTGGCACCTCCATGAGCTGGCACTGCTGCTCAAAGTCCTGAAAGAACCCCTCCACATCCCCGGTGGCTTCGTTGAAGGGTTTAAAGTCCTTGCGGCTGACCCGGGGAGGGGGGTATCCCGCGGCCCTGGGGCTGGACGGGCAGCTTAGGTCACGGTGGCTCCCTTGGCTCTCTCTTTCATGCGCCCTCCGGATAGCCTCTCGCTTGTCCTCTGCTGTGGCGTCTGACCCCAGGAGGGCCATCTCTTCCTCCACCCGAGTAAGCCAGGGGCTCTTGGGCCCTGGATCCTTGCGTGCTGGGGAGGCTGGGGTTGATCTGCTTTTTCTCGGAGCGTCCTGGGGGTCCGCCTCCTCAATGGCGGTGATCAGATCCTCTTTGGCTAGGCCCCTCCAGGAAACGGCCAGCTCCTCAGCCCTCTCCTGCAGACATGCCACAGTCCACTTCCTGTATTCGCTGGGCCGGGCCTGTTCCTGCATCTGCTGGCTTTCGCTGTCTGTCATCTCCTCAGTGTCCTGATCCCACCGCTGCCAACCAGTATGTGACGGAGGAAAGGCAGGACAGAACACACAGAGAGGATGGCAGATGCACAAAGCTTTATTGAGACAAACAGACGGCAGTCATTCAATACGGGGGGTGGCAGACAGGGTGGATTTGCCACTAGAGGGTAACGAGGGTCCCCACCCACTTATAGTCCACTAGGAGAGCCAAGGGGGTGTCCCTGTAACAGGGGTAGTCCAACACAGGAGAGAGGTGCCTGGAGTCACCACCGTAACAGTTCAGGTAACAGTGGGGAAGCAGGTACTCACGGAGAACAAGGGGTTCAGTCCAGGCTGGGGATAGATCCAGGCAGATTCACGGGGACAGCAGAAGATTCCTCCACAGTGCAGGGATTACAGGCAGCACAGACAGTCCAGGAGATGAGGAGGAGGACGGGGGATGAGAGGAGCTAGCGCTCAGCACAGCCTTCCCTCACACACGCAGCCAGGAGAACACACACGGGGGTTTCCTTGCTCTCTCTTAAGTATTGAGCTGGTAACTGGATACTTCCTGTCGGGTTACCATGGCAATGGGTCCTGTCCAGAGAGTTCAGGAATTTGTGCACAAAGGGGGAAGGGAGGAGGGGTCCAGAGTAATTTAATTAGACCATTTGGCCAGTGACACAGGGGACAATTGGAACAATACAGAGCAGGACTCTGAGGGCATGTGATACAAGGCATTAATAAGGGGATTAATAATTGGCCGGCTCCCATACCGCGACAGGGATTATCACTGATCACTCCACTAGGGGACGGCCCACAGTACATATACTGCCACAAAGCGGCCCCTGTGTGCAGGATCATGTTTATAACCGGCATCCTGTTTACTTGCTAGGGGGCCGTGTGCGGCATTCTACCGTCCTACCCGCGGCACGATCGTGGCCACGGGTGTCAATCAGTGGGTCCTGGACGGTGATTACTCGCAGGAGCCTGGTGATTGCCAGCAAACACTGACAGGCAGGAAGGCTGCATTGTTTTCAATGCAGCTCTCCTCCATGTCAGTTTTCAGCACACTGTTCCGGAGAGCAGCTTTCAGCTTTCCGGATCAGTGTGTTCCTGTGAAGCACACCTCCCCCCGCCCACTAGTAAAACTCTCCCCTCACAAAGGTAACCCTTTGATTGCCTAAAAATGTTAATCCCGTCCTCCCCAGTGCCATTAGTACAGTGTCAGTGTTTTTTTTTTTTGCACTGATCACTGTATTGGTGTCACTGGGGATGTCAGTGATCCCAAGTCAGTTCCCCCCAGTGTCAGAATGTCCGCCGCAGTCCCGCCATAAGTCGCTGATCGCAGCTATTGTTAGTATAAAAGTTAAAAAAAATCCATTATCTATACCGCCATTTAGCAAAGACACAGAGCAGAATACATTTTGGATGAAATTTATGACAAAATTTGATTTTTAAATTTTTTTACTGGACATGTTTTATAGCAAAAAGTCCAAAATATTGTTTTTTTTCTCAAAATTGTCAGACCTTTTTTTCATAGTGCAAAAAATAATAACAGCACAGGCAATAAAATACCACCAAAATAAAGCTCAATTTGTTGGGAAAAAAATGACGTAAATTTCACTTTGGTGCAGTGTTGCATGACTGCGCAATTGTCAGTTAAAGTAATGCAGTGCCGTAACAAACGGCTTCCTGACCGCCCTATAGCAGAAATACTGCTACAGGCAGCACAGGTGTGCAAAAAGTCACATATATATACGTGATTCGCGCTTCCGTGGTTTTCACGCCCCTCCCAGGTGGCATCAGATTGCCCGTCAGTACACCAGTCATCACATTTAACCCCTTGATTGCCAGGAAGACGCTCATACACAATAAACCTCCATTGCTAGTATGGTGTCTGAACGGATCTATATCGTTGATCAGGTCAGCACTATACCAGCGTTCACATTAGTATAGTGTCCCCAAAAACGCAGCGTTAGCAGGATCAGCCCCGGCACCTGCCAACACCTGCGTTTAGCCCCTACGCTTACCCCTCCTTCTCCTCCAGCAAGTGCAGTGTTAGTAGGTCACTGTCACTGATACATTGCACACAAAACCGCAGTGTTGGCAGAATCAGGCCTGATCTCTGTTTTCACTTGCCAGAAAATTTGATGACTCTGATATGCAGCAGAGTGCCAGTACTAGTGCCGCGCTACCTTTTGGTTAACTGGCGAGCACCAACGGTCTAGTACATCCTGGTCTTTCACATATCAGCACTTCAGTATCACTTGGTGACGTGGCGAGTCCCATAAGTGCAGTACAAGCTGGTGCAGTGGTGAGCACAAGTATTGTCCCGCAGCCACCAAGAATTCACACACAGACCTATAGAGTCCCAAGTATCCTTCCAGATGTGCTTGCAAATCCCGATTGACAGCCTACAAATTCTGCAGCACCGTACTTCCCCCTTTTACTGCCCAACCCAGAATTCAGGTGGAAACAGCAAATTTAACTCCTCCGCTTGATTTTTGGAGCTGTTTTTCACAGAATATCTGTATGCGTTGATTGTGGATCAAAGCAATTTTAATGCACAACAATTTATCACCGCCAACCCAAATTCAAACCTTGCCAGACCATTCGCATGGAAACCCATTACGGTTTCCGAATTAAAAATTTTTTGGGGGCCTAACCCTCAACATGGGCATTACTAAAAGAAATGAATTGTGGTTGTATTGGTCCACAGACCTGATTCATCATATGCCGTGTTCTCTGCTGCCATGGCCAGGCATAGATATGAGAGTATAATGTGTTTTATACATTTCAGCGACAATACACTCTGTCATCCTCGGGGTGACTCTGAATTTGACCGGCTCCACAAAATTCGTCCCCTCATAAATCACCTCAACCAAAAATTTGCAGATGTCTATAATCCCCAGCAAAACATCTGCGTTGATGAATGCCTCATTCATTTTTCTGGCCGCCTTGCATTCAAACAATTTCTCCCTGCAAGCGTGCCAGATATGGGGTCAAGATGTAGAAGACCTGTGAGAGGACAACAGGCTATACTTATAAGTTTTGGATTTATGAGGGAAAAGATAGTCACGTGGAGCCCCCTGGATGCCCAGACTACATGGGGAGCAGTGACAAGATAGTTTGGGACTTGGTGTCATCATTTCTCCATATGGGGTACCACTTATACGTGGACAATTTTTATTCAAGCGTGCCACTATTTAGACATTTGTACAATCTTGGAACTGGTGTATGTGGCAAAGTGTGACCTAATGTGTGCCCACCACTAGAAGTGGGTGGAATCAGGGCGGTATATTCTAATGGTGGGCATACCACACACTTTTACTGGCAGAGATTTCTTCTCTTTTTTTATTCAGCCCACACTCTACATACAAAAAAAAAAAAAGAACATAGCATATATACCCAACAAGGACCAGTGACGTACTTGTACATCACTGTGCTTTGAATGGTTATACCAGAATGATGCCTACAGCTGCAGGCCTCATCCAGGTATCAATTTTTCAGCCAGCGATTGGTTTTCATGTAAAAGCAATCCTAGTGGCTAAGTAGCTGCAGCATTTCTTTAACAAACAGCAGGATATGATGCCCCCCTCCCCCGCTGCCTTCCACGGCCTTCTCGGGCAGTCCCGTGCCATCGTGGGAACCTGAGAATGCAGCCGGTGTTTCTGCCAGCTGACCATAGAGCTGATTGGAGACCAGAATGGTGCCAATCATCTCTATAGTCTAAGAAATCAGAAGCTACGAGCATTTCATCACTTCAGTTTTGCAGGATATAAACAGCGCCATTTGTAAATTGGGAAAGCATCTGATCACCGATCTTGGCTTGATTAGATAATGTAAGGGCAGAGGAGATATCCAGAGTCTGATAGACCCCAGATTTCTCAAAAAAGAATATATGACAATGCCCATTGAAGTTATCGGGGATATTTGCATTCCCTGTGATAGCATTAAAAGTGATTAAAAAAAAATGAAAGGGACAGTGTAAAAATAATTTAAAAAATCAAAATAACTTACAAAAAAAAAGTACCCTCTTCCCCTCCCCCCCACACACATGTGCATCTGCGTTCACGAGCATTGACCCTGTGCCAGTATGTAAACAGCGGTTGCACCATGCATGTGAGGTATCACCACGAACGTCAGATCAAGGGCAGTAATTCTAACATTAGACCTCCTCTGTAAATCTAAAATGGTAGCTTGTAAAAGTTTTTAAAGCGTTGCCTATGGATATTAAAAATGTATGCAGTTTGTCGCCATTGCACGGGGCATGTGCAGTTTTAAAACATGTCATGTTTGGTATCTATTTACTCAGCATATCATCATATTTTATATTTTACCAAATAATTGTACAAAATATTGTGTTTTTATGCATTAAAAGTAAAAAAACTGTATTTAAAAAAAAAAATTGTGTTTGAAAATTGCTGCACGAGTACAATGTGACATAAAGAAATTCAGTACTATGTGACATAAAAAATTGCAGCACCTACCATTTTATTCACTAGGGTGATTGACAAACAAACTTTTTTTTACACAAAATTGCACTTAAATGATTTATTGCTCACACAAGCCATGGGTATATGTGGAATTATGCCCCAAAATGCATTCTGCTACTTCTCCCGAGTATGGGGGTACCACATGTGAGAGACATTTTGTCAGTCTAGCCAAGTACAGGACCCCAAAATCCAATAACCACCTTCAGGCTTTTAAAGGGCTTTATTTCCTCATTACACTTCCTGACTATCTATCACAGTTTCGGAGGCCCTGAAATGTCAGGATAACACCAAACCCCCCAAATGACCCCTTTTTGGAAAGTAGACACCCCAAGGAATTTGATAAGAAGCATGGTGAGTATTTTGCAGATCTCGTTTGTTGCCACAAGTTTTTGAAAATTGAAGAAAAACAACAAAAACATGTTTTCTTTTCTTTAATATTTCAAAACCTTGTGAGAAAAAATGAGATCTGCAAAATACTCACCATGCCTCTTTTTTAAATTCCTTGGGGTGTCTACTTTCCAAAAAGGGGTCATTTGGGGGGGTTGGTGCTATCCTGGCATTTCAGGGCCTACGAAACTGTGATAGGTAGTGAGGAAGTGAAATGAGGAAGTTACGCACCTTCAGGCTTTCAAAGTGGTCATTGGATTTCAGGATCCTGTATGTGGCTAGGCTCCCAAAAAGTCTCACACATGTGGTACCCCCATACTCGGTAGAAGTAGCAGAATGTATTTTGGGGTGTAATTCCTTATATACCCATGGCTTGTGCGAGAAATATATCATTTAACCTCCCTGGCGGTATGATTATTTCAGATTTTTGGTGCTGAAAGCGGTACCATTATTTTGCATGGAAATTTGGCGTTTTATATTGTAGGCCTGTAATTTTTAGGAATAACTCACTGAAATCTGTCCGAACAAGAGTCTAGTAAACATCCCGGGATGATAAAACTTGAAACACAAAATCATAAATTATAATTTAATAAATAATCATAAAATATAATAATAATAAATGTAATTCAATAATATAATCAAACCAAAAACACTGAAGTGTGAAATATAGCGCCAAGTTCGCACATCACTGAGCAAAGTCGCAGAATCGTTTTCAGTGTCTGATGAGGAATTTCCCCCACAAATCATTATCACTCAATTCTGCAAGTGGTTCTGATTTGCTATCGCTGTTCTCTAGCCGGTCTAAACCGCTCTTGACCTAAAGGGACGCTTTTTGGACGCCATGGACGTTTCTCAGTTACCAGGCAGAAAGAACAGTAAAAATGCAGGCAGGGCGCCGGACAAAGCACTCGGGACAAAATGTATGTGAAATGGTTTGATACAGGAATGTTATACTATGTGATTTTAGTGATTTTTGTGAATGTCACTTTTTGTCATTTTCAAATTTCCCGCCGTTCCATCCCCCGTACGTCCCGACGCTCGCAGGGGACGGAACCCAGATGACAGATGCCGGCATCCGCCGGATTACATTGCCGGAGACACTGCAGGGGGGACATCGCGGGAGCGCAGGACAAGGTAAGTGATCGAGGGATTGTGGAGCAGCACCGCATAGTATTCCCGAGTGTAGCTCGGGGTTACCGCTTGTGGTGCTGAAACTTTACCCCGAGCTACACTCAGGAATACCGCCAGGGGGGTTAAATGACAACTTTGGGTTAAAAAAAAGTAATTTTCCAAAAGCTTGTGGAAAAAAAAAAATCTTCCATGGACTCAATATGCCTCTCAGCAGATAGCTTAGGGTGTCTACTTTCCAAAAGGGGTCATTTGGGTGTGTTTGTACTGTCCTGGTATTTTAGCACCTCAGGAAATGTAATGGGCAGTCAGAAAGTAAAAGCTGTAAATTCCATTATCTCTCCCATAGTTTGTAGACGCTATAACTTTCACACAAAGCTATCAATATACAATTATTGGGATTATTTTTAACCAAAAACATGGAGCAGAATATTTTAGTATTTTTTTATATTTTTATGACAGAAATGAGAAAATGTCATTTTTTTAAAAACGTTTTTTTTGCAAAACTTTTTTCGTTTATAGCACCAAAAATAAAAATTGCACAGGTGATCAAATACCACTTAATTTCTATTTGTGTGAAAAAAAGGATGTAAATTTCATTTATTTACTGTATTGCATGACCGCGCAATTGTCAGTTAAACTAGCACAGTGCTGTATAGCAAAGAAATGGTGTAAATTCCATTATCTCTCCCATAGTTTGTAGACGCTATAACTATCACACAAAGCAATCAATATACACTTATTGGGATTTTTTTCACTAAAAACATGGAGCAGAATACATTTTGGCCTAAATGTATGACTAACTTTGAGTTTACTATATATTTTCTATAGCCGAAAGTAAACAATTTTGTTTTTCTACAAAATTTTCGGTCTTTTTTTATTGTAGTGCAAAAAATAAAAAGCGCACAGGTGATCAAATACCACCAAAAGAAAGCTCTATTTGTGTGAAAAAAAGGATGTAAATTTTGTTTGGGTGCAGCATTGCATGACCGCGCAATTATCAGTTGAATTAGTGCAGCACTAAGTAGCAAAAAGAGGCGTGGTCATTAAGGGGGCAAATCCTCTGGAGGGGGAGGGGTTAAACATGTCCAGCAAAAAGATAATAAAAATCAAATTTTGTCATAAATTTCGTCCAGAATGTATTCTGCTCCGTGTCTTTGCTAAAATAAAATCCCAATCCGTGTAAATGAATCGGTTTATGTGAAAGTTATAACATCTACAAATGACGGGATAGATACTGGAGTTGTATTTTTGTTACTAGTGTGATAGATATTTTGGGCCTACAATAATTTTTACCATTATTGTGAACTTTTGATAGAAGTCTCAGTCTCAGTTCCTGCAACTTCCCAGAACTGCACTTTCTAAGTGGACATTGACTGTGTATAAGATTTCCCATGTGTTTTATCACCCCAACACCCCCCATGAAGATTTCCTGTAGAGGTTTATGGCAGTATGGTCACCTAGCTGATGTAAGGAATAAGCCCCGGACCCGTCATTCCTAACACCTCCTAGAGAGTGTTGTCATCCATCTTCCTGCAGGAACTGAATTCAGAGGAGGTACGATCAGCGATTGTCATCCATCTTCCTGCAGGAACTGAATTCAGAGGAGGTATGATCAGCGATTGTCATCCATCTTCCTGCAGGAACTGAATTCAGAGGAGGTACGATCAGCGACTGTCATCCATCTTCCTGCAGGAACTGAATTCAGAGGAGGTACGATCAGCGACTGTCATCCATCTTCCTGCAGGAACTGAATTCAGAGGAGGTACGATCAGCGACTGTCATCCATCTTCCTGCAGGAACTGAATTCAGAGGAGGTACGCTCAGCGACTGTCATCCATCTTCCTGCAGGAACTGAATTCAGAAGAGTAATGATCAGCGATTGTCATCCATCTTCCTGCGGGAACTGAATTCAGAGGAGGTATGATCGGCGATTGTCATCCATCTTCCTGCGGGAACTGAATTCAGAGGAGGTATGATCGGCGATTGTCATCCATCTTCCTGCGGGAACTGAATTCAGAGGAGGTATGATCGGCGATTGTCATCCATCTTCCTGCGGGAACTGAATTCAGAGGAGGTATGATCGGCGATTGTCATCCATCTTCCTGCGGGAACTGAATTCAGAGGAGGTATGATCGGCGATTGTCATCCATCTTCCTGCGGGAACTGAATTCAGAGGAGGTATGATCGGCGATTGTCATCCATCTTCCTGCGGGAACTGAATTCAGAGGAGGTATGATCGGCGATTGTCATCCATCTTCCTGCGGGAACTGAATTCAGAGGAGGTATGATCAGCGATTGTCATCCATCTTCCTGCGGGAACTGAATTCAGAGGAGGTACGATCAGCGATTGTCATCCAACTTCCTGCGGGAACTGAATTCAGAGGAGGTATGATCAGCGAATGTCGTAGAAAGGATGGCGCTCTACTTCCTGCACTCTGTGCTTTCCATCCCCCATCAACCAATCATAATGTGTCCACAATCACCATGGAAATGATCAGATCAATGAAACGTTTGTCATAGACAGACCATCATGTGCCGATCATATACACAGACATTTGTATCACAGGAAACATACAAGAAGAAACATGTATGGAGAAAGACATGGGAAAGTCCCAATATGTGCATTCACCAATCACTCCTTCATTCCCGGTATACACACAATTCCATTGCTTCCATGTGTACACCATCAGTCACTCTTCTAGAATTGGGACATTTTATTACCACCCACTTCTTCGGTGATCCCCACCATGCAAGTATTGTCCTCACCTACAACTGTGGGCCTAATGAGTGCTTGGAACATTTGTCCACAAAGTATTAATAATAGACCTCCAAGTGTTTGTGAAATCTCCCACCACAAATGTACTCAGCCAATCACAGGGCAGGACTCCATTTTTATTCTTCTCCTGCCATCAATGACCAACCTGGTCCCACACTTCATCCATGTCTTTGGGGACCTCTGATCTCTTTATGAACTGTTTCTTCCATGATGAAGATCAGCCATGGAGTATATCTGAGGTGTATATCAGGGTGTGCTTCTTCCCCACATGAGATCTGGGATGTCCAGCAACATTCATCTAGAAGACATTTCCCGCACTCAAGGCACTAATACACCTCCAGCGTTGTGTGGGACCCCTGATGTACAGGAAGACAGGACTTCAGTGCGGAACATTTCCCTCACTCAGGAGTGGAAAGTAGCTTCTCCCTCATGTGCAAACTGTGATGTTTGTAAAGATGGGACTTCTGTGAAAAACATTTCCCACACTCAGGACAGGAATACGGCTTCTCCCCTGTATGAGATCGCTGATGTGTATAAAGACTGTACTTCACTGAAAAAAATTTCCCGCACTCAGAACAGGAATACGGCTTCTCCCCTGTGTGAGATCTCTGATGTCTGTAAAGATGAAACTTTTGTGAAAAACATTTCCCGCACTCAGAACAGGAATACGGTTTCTCCCCTGTGTGAGATCTCTGATGTTTGTCAAGATCAGACTTCTCTGAAAAACATTTCCCACACTCAGGACAGGAGTACGGCTTCTCCCCTGTGTGCAATCTCTGATGAGTGTAAAGACTGGATCTATCCGAAAAACATTTCCCGCACTCAACGCAGGAATATGGTTTCTCCCCCGTGTGAGATCTCTGATGTGTGTAAAGACTAGACATGTCTGCAAAACATTTCCTGCACTCAAGACAGGAATATGGCTTTTCCCCCGTGTGAGACCTTTGATGTCTGTAAAAATGTGACTTTTCTGAAAAACATTTCCCACACTCAGGACAGAAATATGGCTTCTCTCCCGTGTGAGATCTCTGATGTCTGTAAAGACTGGACTTCACAGAAAAACATTTCCTGCACTCAGTACAGGAATATGGTTTCTCCCCTGTGTGAGATCTTTTATGCACATTAAGACCAGATTTACAATGGAAACCCTTCCCGCACTCAGGACAGGAGAACCTCTTCCCTATTGGAAGGCCGGCCCGGTCCCGCACAGTCTGAGGTTCCTCAGGATACGAGGAATCCGATGGTCCATCTACACTGGGTGGTGCCGGATGGACATTGGAGGGAGCCGGGTTTTCTCCTGGACTATACTGTGTGATGTCCTCATCTTCTACTTTCCAGTCTGGAGACAAAGTGAGACAATCCTCGGAGGTTTTCCTCATCTCCCGGCCATGGACTAAAATACAAAGACAAAGAGGATTACTAGACAGGAGCTGATTGGTTCCCCCAAACCAGGACTCCGCCCACATCAGGCAGCTTGGTCTCTGAGGAGCTTACAATTCCACCCTCAAGGTGTCACGGTCGCCCCCTCGCCTGCTGTCCCTTCCTCCCCCTCCCCTCAGTTCAGGTGGCCTGCAGCAGCTCCCCCCACACTCTCCTTTGATCCTCCTCCCTCCCTTCCCCTTGCAGATTCCTCACATCCTGCACAAGGAGAAAACGCCCCCTGTGGTGCGGGTAGCACCTCTCCTCAGTGAAGCTCCCGAGGAGTCAGGCACCCCACTGGACCCGCATAGCACGGGCCTCCAGGGTGTCTCTGAACCCCCCCCGGTGGGCGCAACATGGGAACGAGGCTTCCCATGCTCTGCGCCTGCCAGAGACAAAGGGCGCGCTCCCTGAGCACGGCCAGAGTGAGGGGGGCGTGCCTCGTTGCCCCGACAACCCGACACTGGACCGGCCATTGCCAGGGCAACCAGGAAGCATCCTGCTCCGGCATAAGAGGACCAGAGCGGGACCCGGGAGGTTGTTAGTCCCCTGCACATCACTGTGAGTAGCTGTTGGAAGGTCTGAGCTGAGGCCAGACCCCCAAAGCCAGACCCTGCTGAGTACTTTGCTGATCCCTGGGGGCTAGAGGTGCCTGCTGTCTGCTGTGTACCAAAGAATACTCCTGCCTGCTATCCATTGTGTGCCAACGAGTACTCCTGCCTGCTATCCGCTGTGTGCCAAAGAGTACTCCTGCCTGCTATCCATTGTGTGCCAACGAGTACTCCTGCCTGCTATCCGCTGTGTGCCAAAGAGTACTCCTGCCTGCTATCCATTGTGTGCCAACGAGTACTCCTGCCTGCTATCCATTGTGTGCCAACGAGTACTCCTGCCTGCTATCCATTGTGTGCCAACGAGTACTCCTGCCTGCTATCCGCTCTGTGCCAATGAGTACTCCTGCCTGCTATCCGCTGTGTGCCAAAGAGTACTCCTGCCTGCTATCCGCTGTGTGCCAAAGAGTACTCCTGCCTGCTATCCGCTGTGTGCCAATGAATACTCCTGCCTGCTATCCGCTGTGTACCAAAGAGTACTCCTGCCTGCTATCCATTGTGTGCCAACGAGTACTCCTGCCTGCTATCCATTGTGTGCCAACGAGTACTCCTACCTGCTATCCATTGTGTGCCAACGAGTACTCCTACATGCTTTCCCCTGTGTGCCAATGAGTACTCCTGCCTTCTATCCGCTCTGTGCCAATGAGTACTCCTGCCTGCTATCCGCTGTGTGCCAACGAGTACTCCTGCCTTCTATCCGCTCTGTGCCAATGAGTACTCCCGCCTGCTATCTGCTGTGTGCCAACGAGTACTCCCGCCTGCTATCCGCTGTGTACCAACGAGTACTCCCGCCTGCTATCCGCTGTGTGCCAACGAGTACTCCCGCCTGCTATCCGCTGTGTGCCAACGAGTACTCCTGCTTACTATCCATTGTGTGCTAACGAGTACTCCTGCCTACTATCCATTGTGTGCCAACGAGTACTCCTGCCTGCTATCCGCTCTGTGCCAATGAGTACTCCTGCCTGCTATCCGCTGTGTGCCAACGAGTACTCCTGCTTACTATCCATTGTGTGCTAACGAGTACTCCTGCCTACTATCCATTGTGTGCCAACGAGTACTCCTGCCTGCTATCCGCTCTGTGCCAATGAGTACTCCTGCCTGCTATCCGCTGTGTGCCAACGAGTACTGCTACCTGCTATCCGCTGTGTGCCAACGAGTACTCCTGCCTGCTATCCGCTGTGTGCCAACGAGTACTCCTGCCTGCTATCCGCTGTGTGCCAACGAGTACTCCTGCCTGCTATCCGCTGTGTGCCAACGAGTACTCCTGCCTGCTATCCGCTGTGTGCCAACGAGTACTCCTGCCTGCTATCCGCTGTGTGCCAACGAGTACTCCTGCCTGCTATCCGCTCTGTGCCAATGAATACTCCTGCCTGCTATCCGCTGTGTGCCAACGAGTACTCCTGCCTGCTATCCGCTCTGTGCCAATGAATACTCCTGCCTGCTATCCGCTGTGTGCCAACGAGTACTCCCGCCTGCTATCCGCTGTGTGCCAACGAGTACTCCCGCCTGCTATCCGCTGTGTGCCAATGAATACTCCTGCCTGCTATCCACTGTGTGCTCATGAGTACTCCTGCCTGCTGTTCGCTGTGTGCCCGAGGTTACTCCTGCCTAAACCGTGAGTGTTCAGACCCGCCTGTCTGAACTACCCCCCATGGGTCTCCCTATTTTCCCTGCCTGGACTGTCCATGAATCCCCCTATTACCTTGCCTGGACTGGCCCCATTGAATGCCCCTATTTTCCCTGCTTGGACTGCCGTTGAATTTCCCTCTTGTCCTGTCTGGTCTGCCCCATTGAACACTCAGACCTTTCCTACCTGGACTGCCCCATTGAACACTCAGACCTTTCCTACCTGGACTGCCCCATTGAACACTCATACCTTTCCTACCTGGACTGCCCCATTGAACACTCATACCTTTCCTACCTGGATTGCCCCATTGAACACTCAGACCTTTCCTACCTGGACTGCCCCATTGAACACTCATACCTTTCCTACCTGGACTGCCCCATTGAACACTCATACCTTTCCTACCTGGACTGCCCCATTGAACACTCATACCTTTCCTACCTGGATTGCCCCATTGAACACTCAGACCTTTCCTACCTGGACTGCCCCATTGAACACTCATACCTTTCCTACCTGGACTGCCCCATTGAACCTCCCTATTACCTTTGCCGGAACTGCCTGCTTGGATTAATACTTGCTCAGGCCATTGATACCCAAATTGCCCTATCGTGGGACGGATTACAATTGTTTTGGGCTCCTCCCCTCTCTTCCCCTTTTGGGTACCCAGACGCTACCTTCCTACCCTGATTGAGTGCCTCCCATAGTTCAATACAGCTTTGTGTGTTTATCATCCTCCGTGTGTGTTGTGTCCTGCCTACACTTCCGTCACACAAGGGAACTAGGAAATGGCTCCTCTGATCTCCTACCAGGTCATTTCTTTATTCATGGACCTTAGTCAGAGAGTGAGGAAACAACCTGAACTGTCTTTTATAGGAGGGACAGTGATGGGGGGATTATAGGACGAGGGTCCCCACCCCCTCTATCACTCATCACCATCTTCCCAACACAAGAAGTACTGCACTTCCTTATTTAGTCCATGATTTAGTCATGAAGAACAGCGGGGCTGAGCCCCACCAGAGGTCAGAGAGTGAGGATGGGGGGAGAACAACCAAGATGAAGACTGGACTGATCCTGAAGACCACCATCATTGGGGTATTGACTCCTCCCTCATTATCACTTTCTGTTTAAGGGTCCAAAGTTGGAGGATGTTATCACATTATTATCACCATGTAAAAGTCTGTGCTCCAATCACATCATCCGATATAAAATGTCCAGCTGGGAGGAAATGGGGGGAACAAAAGAGAATCCATATTATGTGTATATATAGCAGTGGGGGGAGGGGGGAGAGCAGAAGTCAGGACTATGTAATGTACAACATAGAGTATATAGTGCAGGAGTCAGGAGTATGTAATGTACAACATAGAGTATATAGTGCAGGGGTCAGGAGTATGTAATGTACAACATAGAGTATATAGTGCAGGGGTCAGGAGTATGTAATGTACAACATAGAGTATATAGTGCAGGGGTCAGGAGTATGTAATGTACAATATATATTATACAGTGTAAGGGTCAGGACTCATAATATTGTATTCAGTAATCAGTGGAAGATTAAATGTTTACTGTAGACAAGTTGCAGAGATCCCACACCGCTGCCTCCCATCTCCTGAGACTGCACTCAGTGACTTGGGTCTGAGACACTACAGACATATCCCTCCACCCGGCACAGCCAGCAGACCACAGAGCAAGGAACCCTGGGAGAATTGTTCTGTCAGAGATCTTACTAGATCCGGCCATGGGGAAGAATATCCAAATCACACACCCCAGGTGTCTAGGTCTAGTAACACTTATATTGAAAATCAACATTTTGCTGCCAGCTGAGCCCCAGAACCTCCATAAATCCAGTCTAGATACATAAATTGTGTCTGCAGCACAGAGAAGGAAGATTATCCGAGAGAAATCCAGGAATACAGGACGGGGAACACAGCTCAGGAAAGTGACCAGGGGATTACAGGCTGATATCACCCAGTCCCCGCCCTACTCTGGACCAATCAGTGAGCAGTATGGGTGGAGGAATGGATTTAGTGTTCATGACCCACCTGTGCTGATCTCTGTAGGAGTGTCCTCCTCTATAAATGTCCCCGTTATTCCATCCTCCTCCATAGACTGCTGATCATCCCTCACATACGCCTCTTCTTCTTCTGATTGCACCTCAACTTTTATATCTATCAGATCTTCAACCTAAAACAAAATAATAATAGAAGAGCTCATCTGTAAAACATAAACACCAATATTGTGGCATCACATTAAAAAATCACTTCTATGAGTCCATTTTCTGAATGCTCCATCCCACCAACCTTGTAATGGTGAGGGATGGTGTGATCTTCCTGTGTGGAATCCCGGGAATACAGAGGACGGGGACATCTCTCTGGGGGGTTCCTGGTATTAGGTGGCTCCATCATATCCTTGTGTCCTTCTGAAAACTCCTCCATCACTCCATACTCCTCATCCTCCTCTTTATACTCTTCTTTAACATCAATATTATCATCCCCGAGGATTCCACTCTGAAAGATATAATAAAACATTCATTGTAACAAACATGCTGTGTATAAATCACAACTACCAATAATTGTCATCATCTACCTGATGATGGTGAGGGATGGTGTGACCTTCCTGTGTGGAATCCCGGGAATACAGAGGACGGGGACATCTCTCTGGTGGGTTCCCATGACTGGATCCATCTGTAGGAAACACACACACTGACTGAATCCATTGTTTCTATGTGTTTATCAGATGATGGGGGATCTAGGTGGATCCTCCGTACTGCTCTCTCCTTTACAATAAAGTCTCCTCTTACCCGGTGATGTGAGGGGCGGCTGATTGTCCATCATGACGTCCTTGTAGAGATCCTTGTGTCCTTCTAAATACTCCCACTCCTCCATGGAGAAATAGACAGTGACACCCTGACACCTTATAGGAACCTGACACACACAATGATACAGTCACCATCCAGACACATCCCTTGTCTGTTACTGGAGAATGTCCCAGAATTCCCGGCACCGCTCACCTCTCCTGTCAGCAGCTCAGTGATCTCTCTGGTGACTTCTAGAATCTTCTTCTTCTTTCTCTCTTCTATCAGGGAGGGAGGTGGAGGCAATGTGATGTCATATGATCTCCAGACTTCACAGGAGGAAAACTCTACATCTGAACACAAATAGTCACATCAAATGATATTCCCAGAATCCTCCTCACCTCTCCATTCAGGTCTCCATTTTATTAAAGCCCCACTTCAGGCTGAGGTATAATTCCCCCCCACAGGACCCCCACACTACGCAGGGTATAAAGAATTCTGATGTCATTATACACAATGCAGGACCAACAGTTCTGTTTTGCTTATGAGGATGCCAAGGGACCCCACATCCTAATACCATAGAATAAAAAAAGGAGCCAAATGGAGGGACATTGGGGGGAAGAGCTGTGAAGTCAGTGTGATGTCATAGGATTCTCCATTCCCGCCACTTATAAAAGTGGTATAATCCACTGGTATAGACTGAT